>NW_015150860.1:595406-616917 GCF_000732505.1 Cyprinodon variegatus
ATCTTTAATCTCCAGGCATATTAAGGTAGGATCATAGTTATTAGAGTTAGATCAGGAGTATGCAACCTTGGCTTTGTGGCTCACTTAATATAGGTAGTGATAAACAGAATAAGAACAGGTCATTGTTTCCTAAATAGTATCCTTTTTAAGATGGCAATACATCTCCTTGGTTGGTATAGTGGCTGCAATACAATCAACAGAGCATGCAAAAGGTATTTAATTCAAAGGAAACCTTTTATTGTGGTTTACTGGGGAGCTGAAGTTTGAAGATATTGCTGCACAGTTGATATGTAAGCTGCCATTAAATACTGTAGAAGAACCTGTAAAATACACATGGAAAAGGTTATTGAGAAATATCAAAACATATTGAATATAATGAGATATGTAGTTCGGTATGAATGGGGGGCTGATAGACAAGCTTAGAAAATTATCTACATTAGCCGGATTAGACCTAAAGTTGATTATAGTTATATACTTTATGGATCAGCATCTGAAACAGTACTTTACTCTGGCACTTATTCTGTTATTTTTTATACACTTTGAAGGTCCACATTTGTGTGATCACATTTGCTGTAATGCTACTTAACACAACAATTTCTCCATTGTGGGAAGATAAAGGGATTTTCTATCTTATTTTAAAGGTAAAATGTTTTTATGCAATTAAATAACAGTAAAATAGTATATAGAACAAATTTAAAGCTCAAATTGATACAGATGCATCCTAAGGTTCATCTGGTCAAACGGGCCAGCAGTTGTAGTTCCAGAATTCAAAATCAATATAGTGAGAATGCTAAATTAAGGTTTATCTATATACACAGCACAAATGATTGCAATAATTATAAATAAAAATACTTCATTCATCCCAATAGGAAATGAAACAATTTAATGCTACTATTCAAATGAACAGTTAATGCCGGCAAAAGAATGGATTGAGGAGATCTGACCACTAAGAGCAGTGATTTGCTCAGAATTCAAATTCTTCATTAATCAGTCAACAGATCAGTTTGGGGGTTAAGGGTCTTGCTCAGGGACCCAGAGTGCAGGCTGAGGGGATCAAACCAAGTACTAGCAACCTTCTCAGAGCACAAGTGCACTGCTATAAGCACTAGGCCAACACTCCTCAAAGGCAAAGAATATAATTTTTAAGGAAAACTGTAAAAGTGCGGAAAGCCTGAGTTCCTTTAAATCAAGACTAAAAACACATTTGTTTAGGATTGCCTTCGACTGTTCTAGTTTAACAGTTCAACTGAAACATCATTAGTTCAACTTTTATTTTCTTTAGTAATACTGTTCTTAATATTCTTTTTTGTTTCTGAATTTTTTATTTTATTTTTTTTCCTACTTGCTTTGATTCTGTTTTATTTTCCTATATTTTAATCATGTAAACTACTTTGCATTGTCTTTGTACTGAATTGTGCTATTCAAATAAATTTGCCTCGACTTGACTTAAACAGAAAAAGGAACAATTTGACATTATAAACATAAAAAAAAGATATGAGTTATAAATATTGTTTCTATTTCTTTTGGTTTGGGGTTTCATTTGTGCATACTGTTGGAGTTGTAGAGTTTTTTTTTTTTGTTTTTTGTTTTTTTTTAGCCTGTAGTCCTGGTCCACACTCCTTACTGGTTGGTGGCGGTAATGCGCCAAACTGTTGCCTGTCAACCGCCATGAAATCCAAGAAGAAGAAGGAGGAGGAGGAGACGAAGAAGAAGATTATAAGAGCGACGTGCTGCTGTTGTGTTTTAGGTCTAACTTGTTGTTTGTTTGGCTGTTTGTGGCTCTCTCTGTCCTCAGCAGGACGCCATGCGGAGTGTTTGACCCTCGGTGTCCTCCAGCATGTTGTCCTCCAGCATGTTGTCTCCTGCCCTCGGCTTCATGCGGGCTGCTGTCAGGCTGCTGCCGCGGCGGACCCGGACTGGAGGTGGGTCCTATCGCTCCTTTTCAGTCCATCTAACTAACTGACCGTTAGGAGCTACGAAAGTCAAAGTCCGGGACTTAATTTCTGCGTTTTATAGAAGAATAAAATATAGCTTTACTGTTTTTTTTTTTACTTTGAGAATCTAGTTTTGTTTCAGTATTTTTCAAAAAGTTTGAGAGAAGATTAGCATTTAAGACTTAATTTTTTACCTGTATACTCCCTTGTGTTCTCCTTCCTTCCCCTAATTTAGCCCTTTCTCTCTTACTTTCCTTTGTATCCTTTATTTTTACCTCCTGCAGTGCATCAATGGCATGGCTTTCCTTTCTACAGCTTCCCATTATTCACCCTGACCTGTTTTCCTTCTGGAAAACTGTTAAAGGCAGCCATTTTTAAAGTATTTTTTGCCAAAGGCCATTTGTTTACACCCTTTAGTAAATCTAAAAAAACTTTATTGGCATAATTGCAATGAAACTTATCAGGGATTGCTGTATTTCCTTTTTGCTGTAACCAGGCTGATGCAACATCTACAAAGCTATTTGTTGAAAGAAATCTAAACTAATGGTTATAACAGTTTCACCCATGATGATATCCCTTCATTTCTAATCACTTCATACAGTCTTTATGACATAAGAACCTCTAGAACTGCCTGATGGTATGGTAAATCAAAATTTTATTTTAAGTGAAATAAAATGTTAAAATATTCATGAAAATAAAACTATGACAGTAAAAGGACCCATTTACATCCTAATTGGATGGATAGAAAAATAGAAACAATGCCTGAGAAATATCGAAGAAGGTCTGTATGTCTTTTCATCTGGGTCTTCATCCAAAAATAATCAGCAAGACAATTAGATATTTATCCTTGATATGGGGTTTCTTTTTGTGGAGATTAATGAAAGTTTTCCATCATCTCTCATGAGTTGGTGCACCACAAGGGCAGAGTGCAACCACAGACACAGAGAAGTGCGCACCAGACACGTATTGAACGAGCGTTTGTGGCACAAAATCCCTGACATTACGTCTTCCCGGAAATGCGTATACAGCCCCTAAATATTTTACTGGTACCGGACCGATCAGGCTTACCTTCACCCCTGCCTTTATCCCTCTTTTTCTGTCCCTCTCTGTTTTCTTTGCCTTGTGTTTTTGTTTTCCTTGTTATGTTCTTCCATCCTTATATCCGTATTTCTATCCGTCCTTAAATCTTGCCTTCCATGTGTCCTCCCTAAATTACTTTCCTTGTCTGCACATCCTTTCCTTTCATATCTTGGTTTAATTCTCCCCTCCTTTCTTGTGTGTGTGTGTACTTCCATATCTTTCATTCTATCCTCATGTGTCATTTCTTTGTTTCCTTCAATGCAAAACACTAAGAATTCATCTTAAATTAAGTTTTTGACCTGAGGTGATAATAAATCATAATACCACTTTTTCCATCTTTTAATACTGTGCGTCACGTAAAATTAAATTAACAGTTTAAAAAGAAGGAAAGTTTTAAAAACTTTTAAAACTCTGTTGAATAAATGTGGAAATCCTTAAACTAACACTTTGTTGACCCTTATGATTCACTTTTAGCTGACACACTTTTGGTTTGTCAGCTTCCTGCATAGTGATTTACCAACATTAGATTAAAAAAGATCTTCAAATCTATGATGTTTTGAAATGTCAGGATTTGTTTTCTTTGCTTTGTTTTTGCAAGGTGTTACTCATTTAAGGATTTTACGGTTTATAAGTTTGTGTCCAAGATCTAAGATCAAGCAGAAAATAAAACTATCTAGAGTTCTGCTGCTGTTTCTTCTCTAAAATCTAAACACTGACACACAGTAGAGTCCTGGACACAGTAAGAGGCACTCAGCCCCTCTAGAGGAGTTCAACCCATTGTAATACGTAAGGTATGACAATAATATCAACTCCTTTAAGAAACAATCCCATTGTTGCTGTTCCATGTTGGTTCAGAAGTCATTTCCAGGAGAAGAAGCTAACAGCTGTGTGTCGAGACAATGCCTATCAGCAGCATCCGACAAATCAGAGCTGCATCTGCAGACGTCCACATAGGGGCTCCAGAAAGAGCCAACACCACAGTAAACTTACAGGGCTGCAGCACACACTTATTTTGCTAATGGAAGAACTTGTTGACTTTTTGTTTACTGTTTATTAATAATTTGATAGCATATGTTGGTTTTTAGATGTGTTTACTGAATTTAGACCAGTTAAAGATCAAAGATGGTTTAATTAGAGTTCCATCCTCATTTTAATTTCTCTCTTCAAGCATTTCTTTTAATCTAAGTCGGTTATTTAGTCGGTTTATTTTTCATATTAGATGTGGAACTTTATATATACTTCCTTGTTTTACCACGTTGTAGCTCTGATTGTTTCTTTTAAATGTTAAGAAGGATTATGTTTCTACACCCTTAAATTGACTAAGCTGCCTTAAAAGAAATGCTCTATTTCATGACTGAAAATAATGTTCCCCTCCCTTTGAAATAAGCCTTGAATTTCTGGTTGCACCCAACCCTCTCCACTAAACAGTTTTGTAAGATTTTACCAGAGGTTACAAACTGTAAACATTTTGGGTGATTCATGTCCCTCTGCATTTTCTACAGGTTGCATATGGTGCAGACATATTTCGGTGAAACCAGGAGGATTGAAACCAAAGACTGTCCCACCTCGGTACCTTGGCCAGCCCAGCCCTTTCACTCATCCTCACCTCATCAAACATGGTGAATGCTTTTTATGATTCAATTCCAGCTGCTTTTAACCTTAGTTAGTCACACTCACCATGGGGGCTTGATGCTATCTTCAGGCAGCTAGAACTTCTGTTCTCTCTGCCCCTCAGGTGAGGTGACCCCGGGCATAACACAGACTGAGTATGAGCTCCGCAGGCAAAAGCTGGCCCTGCTCATTGAGGCCCACGCAGACAAGCTGGGAGCTTCAGCCTCCTCTGGGAACCACGTGGTCATTGTTTTATCCCATCCCGTACGCTACATGACCAATGACATCCCATATCCCTTCCACCAGAACCAGGTTCGTTTAGCAGTAACTAGAAATCGATCAATACTGATTATTTTGACATTAGTCGGAAGATATTGACCAACATTGATTTACATAAATACTGAAAGCTATAGTGGAGGATTTTTGTAAATAATAAAAAAAAAGACCTGCCCTGTATAGGCACAACCCTGTACCCGCTCTCAAGAGGGAACGCCTAATAAACATGTGCAAGAGCGTGCACAAGCCCATTTCTCCTCATGCACGCTCTGTTTAAAAGTTGCTGTTTGCATCCCTTATTCAAGTTTGTTTTCCAAAAGAAGATTTGCAATTTTTCCACTATGTCAGACTCACCACTGGTGAGTGAAAATGGGGACGACCACGTAGGATGGCCTTACGTAAACATATCACCAGAATGATTGAGAATTAGGAGGACCACTTATTTTGACGATCCACCTGGAAAAAGAACACTACCTCCACTCTACCTCCACTAGATCTTTTAGTTAATTCTTGGTTGTTATGTTTCGTAGGATTTCCTCTACCTCACAGGCTTCCTAGAGCCTGACAGTGCCTTGGTTCTGTATGGGAGGGCTCGACCGGACCAGGCCATCTTGTTTGTGCCCCGCAGAGATCAGGGAAGGGAACTGTGGGACGGTCCCCGGGCAGGAAAAGACGGGGCTGCTGCTTTGACGGGCATAGAAAGAGTTCACAGCACAGAAGAACTGGGCCTTGTTTTAAAGAGCCTTAAAGGTGAGTGGAGACGGAGGTAGGGTGGATCCAAAAGAGGCCAGACCTTTCTTAAAGGTGCAGAAAACCTGATTAGAAACATGACATCTTTAAAATAAAAATGTATTACAAGTTTTCTGGTCTTTAATTGTACCAACTAAGCCTTCTTCAGTGAAACTCATTTAAAACGGGCTTATCTTGAATAAGCTATATTTGCCAAGCAGTACTTTGCAAATGTTCTAGATCATTTCCTTTATGTTTTCTGTTTTTGGGAGAATCAAACTATCTCTGCAAATCAACTCCCTCCACTTATTCTACTTAAAGCATGTAGAAAATGCCTTAACTTGGTGAGTTAAGAAAGTTAAGAGGTTTAGAATATAACTTAATATTTTATCATTTCCTCTGCTCTTAAAATAGGAAGAAATAGGAAATTCCCAGATCGATATAAGGTAAGGCTTTATTATTTAGGGCTTAAATCCATGAGGAGGAGGATTTGAAATTATTTTTTTTTTTTGTGTGTTTGTTCTGTTTTGCCAATATAGCTCTGGGAATAGATGCCCCAGAGCTAGATGATAGTCCAACAGCTTCAGGGATAAGAACTAAGGGGAGAGAGAAAGAGATAGAGACAGGAAGGAGTGCATTAAAAGAGAGAAAATAAAACAAAACAGCAAAAGTAGAGAGAACAGAAGATATTCAGTAACTCCTAGAAGTCTGCTTCCAACACCTGTATGAAATGAGAGGTACAGAAAACAGGGAAGATGCCAACAGGAAAAAGAAGACAACAGAAAACCAAAATGAATATAAAAAAAAAAAGCTTCAAGAGAAAAAGGTATCCCTTAGATACCAGTGTGTGGAAAAACCTGTGGTGATTATACAGCATTATTTAGGTTGGTATATATCTGTAGCTGCAGCTTTTTATTTAGTATTAGTATGTATCCATTAACACCTGGAACCAAACTCCTGTGCTATGTATGGACACGCTACTTTATAAAAGATTTACAAAGCTTTTTTCAGAAAAAACAAAAACACTAGCAGTTTAGGATCTTAAACTCTTTTCTGGATTTAACTGGAAGCCAGTGAAGAGAAGCAAGGGTAGGAGAGCTATGATCTCTGTTTGTAATTTTTATCTGAACTCTGGCTTCCGCATTTTGGATCAGCTGAAGGCTTTTAACTACAGTTTGTGAACTCCCTGATAGTGAAGAATTACAATAGTCTATCCTTGAAGTAACAAATGCATGGACTAGTTTCTTAGCAATACCTCAATTCCATTTTTTTAATATATATGTATGTGTGAAATCAGATTATTTGGCGTGGTCGTTCACATTTCCAAATATATGCGACTTGTATGTGATCTCCTGTATGAACTGCATTCATACAGCTCAACTCTCCCGCATGCGCAGTAGATGATGCAATGACATCACAAGTAGCGAGCATGCTCTGTGTATATGGAAGTAAGCATGGACAGCAATGCTGGAAGGCATCTAGAGATCTTTCATTTCTATTCCTACCTGAGCAAGCAAATTAATTCAATTCAGATCAATTCAGTTTATTTCTATAGCGCCAATTCACAACACCAGTCATCTCAAGGCACTTTACAATTCAACCAGATCATACAGTCAAATCGATTCAAAGTTATCTTTCTAAGCAAAACCATTACATTTACTCGAATGCAATCCCTCACACTAAGCATACTTGTAGCGACAGTGGAGAGGAAAAACTCCCTTTTAACATAAGAAACCTCCAGCAGAACCAGGCTCAGTGTGAGCGGCCATCTGCCGCGTCCGAAGTAACAAAGCAATCTTTTCCCCTACATCAGAAAGACTGCTCTTTACGTTATCTTCCACTGTCCACTTTGCAATAAGCAAAATAGGAACCTTTTTTGAGTTCAGATCGCATGAATGCGACCTGGCTGTTCAGAGACAGGTTGCATTTGAAAAGACCAGATATGTATCGGATTCAGGACCACATAGAGAATTGACCTGAGCCGCATCTAAAAAAAAATCTGATCCGTGTTGTTCAGACCGTCATTAAAGATCAGATACTGGTCGCATATGGGCAAAAAAAAATCGGATCACTCGGGCTGCTGTGTGAACTACAAATAACACAAGGTACACAATGGCTGAAGTTCTCCAGCATGGAGTTGGATCGGTCTCAATTTTCACTCAAAATACACATATGTGATTCATAGATGTACAGGACAAGATCCACACACCCAGAGAACGATTCACACACGCATATAACATTCACAGATGCACAGCGCATGATTTGCCAAAGTATTTCTGGTCCATAAACAATTATAAATTAATTTACAAAGTACCAGTGGTCTTTTAACTTCACTGCATATGTGTGTGGATTTTAAGACTCTCCTGACGTGCCTCAATACACAAATGCATTTTTTACTGAGGGGATGGTTTCCAAACAATCACAGAGTTTCCTTGTATAAGCCAATCACAAGAAACTACTCCACGTGGGATGACTATTTGCCTCGCTCCGGTCCAGTGTTCTGTCAGCTCAGCAAACCGCGTCAGGCCAGCAAACCAGGTTTCTGTAATAGTTTGTGCATAAAACAACAAAAAATAATCCACTAGGTTTGTTACACACCAAGGGTATAACTTTGTAATGAAAGTTGGTGGGGAAACTCGGGTGGTGGGTGATGGACCTACTGTTACTCAACCCAAACGCTTTCATAACGAATAACAGCCGATTCCGATGCCAAAATCGATATATCATGCATCCCTAGAAATACAATTTCAATTCCATCCATCCAGAAAAATCTGGATATGCTGCATTTTAAATATAGCATAGCATTTTTTTTTTCTTGCAAACTTTTATTTATTTTATTGCATGTTGCATATCCCAGTAAATCTGTTTCTCTCTGCTCTGTTTAAAAAGATTTATGAACCTCTTTACTAATATAATGATGCCAGAAACAAAATTTCAAGATATGTAGAAGCTCTACAGTCTGATTCTGTATGGACAATAAGAAAACATTTAAACCTGTAACTGGGAGTCATGGTGCTCTGAGAAGCCAAGCTTTTTTAACTAGTAATTAAGAACAAACTATGTTTTCTCAGGCTTCTTGCATTATAATACTAACTGTATAAATTTACAATCTGTTGCCATTTTTAGCTGAAAAAACTGTATATCTAACGAACAGATTTTTCGGTGGCATGATTTTTTTTTTTAACCAACCTGTCTCCTAACTTTTACTTAAACATCAAAGTAGCTGCTGGTTAATATTCTCTGAGTGCTGCTGTGTGTCTCTCCTCCAACTAGGTAATTACTCTGTACGCAGGGAAATTACCGCAAATCAGGTGTCTCAAAGCGACAGATCCGATGATGTTACACTGAGAGGTGAGACATGGGAGCAGCGCGAGAGAGGAAAAAAAAACACTGACTCAAAACGTTCTGAACAGTTAGCTGCACCCAACTCCTTGGCTAAAGTAAATGAGCCGAAAGGGGAAAAAAAGCAGAAATTATTGGTGGGGACATGTCCACACCAGTCCTTCAGAAAGTTATGCCTTTGTTACACATATTAGTTTTAAAAACAAACATTGCATGTCGGTTAGATGAGAATGATTGGCATTTTTTCACAGAGAACTAAATATTTATAGGGAGAGGATTCTACAACCCTTTTGACAGGATATTAGATTAATTTGTTTTTAGTTTAATATGAGCGACATGCGGATCATTTTATTTGATTTTTTTTTTTTTTTTACAGCACATGAAGAAATACTGAAAATATTTTCAGATTACACATAAATAGATTAATTAATTCCACGAAAGGAATTACTTTAGGGTTAGAATCAGGATTCACTTGGTGATAACAACCTTCTGAGCCTACTGGCACAATCTGAAGCCATTGAGCCATCTGAGCTGTCAGAACACCGGACCAGAGCCGAGCAAATAGTCATCCCAGGTGCATTTGTGTATCAAGGCATGTCAGGTGAGTCTCAAAAATCCACACACAAATACAGTGAAGTTTAAAGACTACTGGTACTTTGTAATTTAATTTATGATTTTATATGGACCAGAAATACTTTGGGGAGTCATGTGATGTGCATTTGTAAATGTATGCTTGTGTGAATCTTTCTCTGTGTGTGTGGATCTTGTACTGTGCATGTATGAATCACATATGGGTAATTGTGAAAATTGAGACCAATTTAGCTCTACATTCCAGATCATACATTTTCATGAGTTGCACAATCCATGTGAAGAACTGTACATGCACAGGATTGTGGGATTCCTTATTTCACCTTAGAGCCAGTAATTAACTTTGCAAGCTCCCTATGCTAAAAGAACTAGGATAAGAAGCATACAGGCTACATTCCTATCTTCTTCCTTACTGCCAGCACTTCTATAGCGACATTTATCAATCACGGTGGTCTTCAGCTTTGGCGAAAGAGTCCTTACGCATTTGAGGATTTCAGATACAGCCTCTAAATACATAGTGAGAAGGGAACTCAGCTGTTTGATCCAGGTGTGTTGGACCAGGATTATTTCTAAACATTGCAGTATACTGGTCCTTAAGGACTGGCCCTCCTGCCATCCTCATGGCCTCCTCTCTGCCCAGTTGCAATCAGAGTGTTAAAGTTTCTTTTAAATTATTTATCCAGGCACCGATAATCATTTCCACTGTATCGTTGATTTGGCTGAGTATCTTACTAGGAGTTCAGTAAATTCCAGTGTGGTTCCGTGACAGGATAACACCGGATCAAAAGGTCTATGCTGCCCGATATTTCGCAGGCCACGGTTGGTGTTCTATCAACATGGAAAGGACTGGGGATGCCGGCAGCATAGCTAATCACAAGGCATGGAGAGCGGGATGCACTTGGGTCACCAACTTCTTGCAGAGTAGAATAGCTGCACAGGAACAACCTGAAAAGCTGAATCAATACTATGTTTTTTCATACCACTGAGCATAAAACACTCAGATTGTGGGTCGGCTCTGAGCATTTACCTGCAGGGAATTTCCCCTTGACTAAGGTCTGTCTCCCAGTCCTATTGTTGAGCATCCAAATGCAGCCAGCGCTTTAAAATCAAACTCCTTTTCTTCACGTTGTTTTCTTCCTCAGATTCTTCTCATCATCTGCCTTCTCTGATCAGATGGACACTGTGATAATATGTCTCTGCAAACTGAACAGCTTCTGATGCTGTCTTGCATTACCTGTACTTCTTAAAGGTTTATTGCTTTCTACTGTCAGTGCTTTAGTGGTTCAGGTAACCCCCTCAAATTCCAGTGAAATCATATTACTGCAAAAATTAAAGGTATTTTCCCTTAATCTGAGCAGGTAAGAAAATTTGCCAATGGAATAACTTGTTTAAAATGAAGAAAAACAGCTTTATTGTATTTTTAAATCCATAATATCTATCTAATTTTAAGTAATATGAATTCCTTTGTCTGATCATTGTATTTACTTGCTCAAATTAAGGGAAAATACACATATTTAAAAAAAATGTTTTCTTGTTCTCAGATCAGTTTTTGGATGAAATAAGAGGATGAATTGTAATCTATTGTTGAGCAAGCTTGATGTTGAAGAACATGACATCATAAATTTTAACTTTTGCCTGATTAAACTTCTTTTGGATCTTTTTTTTTTAAGTTCTTCTGGTCTGCTTTCCCCCCAGGCAATCAGCTTTGGTATGACACCTCTGAGCCTGCTCACTCTCGGCTCCACCAAGTTCACGTTCTCCCCATGCTGGAAGCAGGACCCATCCCGCGTTCAATTGGGCCCCTCATACACTCCCTCCGGGCCATTAAAAGTAATGCAGAGGTATCGCTAATGCAAGAGGCAGGCCGGATCACAGCTCAGGTGCGTCAGTGGTTTCATACCTCAAAATTTTATTGTGTTTAACAGATCGAGTGGATTTGAAACATGAATCAATATCCTTTCCCTTCAGGCATTTAAGAGGACGATGGCTTTGTCGCAAGGAGATGTCGATGAGTCTGTCTTGTTTGCTAAGGTAGGGTTTAGATTGTGTGAACCCTGATAAGTGGTTTTTTAAGAATGTCACAAAGAAGAAGAAATAACAAACTTTAGAACTCATTAAGCATTTTTATCTGTTTTTTTTTTGTTTATTTTTTAAGACATCGGCTAACCATCACCGATCTACACTCGTATAGATTAATGTTGGTTATTCACAGTACAATGAAGCATTTGCTACTTTAGAGATTTCTGCAATGTTTTCTCACACCTACATCTTTAAGGTCATAAAAGGAATTTTAATATCAGAAAAAAGCTGATAGAATGCTAAAGAAGATGTATGTTTTATCATTTATTTTTTAAACCGGTGCAATCCTGCATGAAAATTGTAATGCCTCGTTATTATATCATGAATAAAAGGTCTGTATAATACAACATTTGAAAGTGAAAAAACGTAACAATAAGCCCTCCAGAGCATGTTTTTGCTGCTTGATAAGGAAAATTCCTTTCAGATTAGATAAACGACATGTACCAATAACCTCCTCATTCGATCAAAGCCTCTTTCCCACTGAAAACTCTGGATTTACGAGTGTTTTTCAAACGGGTTGACCCTCTAACAATGGGCATTTGGCTCCATTCCTATTGACAAAAAAAAGCTGGGTCTAACTCCTAATCACTGCTGCGTGTCTGGTGACACCATCACTCTAGGTTGGCATTGATGCTGTCACCAGTGCGACAGCAATCAGGAAAGTAAACAATGGAGAGTAAGCAAGTCAGGGCATAGTTGGTGTTCTTCATTGTTTGACTCTTTTATCTGTCTGTATCCCTCTTTAAATGCTGTGCCATGTGTATTGAATGTAAACAGATTTGTTTAGGCTTGTTCGATCAGACATTTCTTGCGCAGTGTGTTGACATCCGTAAGTTGCGCTCAATAGTATCACGTAATTTA
Organism: Cyprinodon variegatus; assembly: GCF_000732505.1. Classification (NCBI taxonomy): domain Eukaryota; kingdom Metazoa; phylum Chordata; class Actinopteri; order Cyprinodontiformes; family Cyprinodontidae; genus Cyprinodon; species Cyprinodon variegatus. Next base: position 607,907 of record NW_015150860.1, read on the forward strand.
GCAGGTTTTCCCACAGCATTCTGATCAGAGCCAAGGCGATTTTAATGCAGGTCACTTGCCAACTCGTTTGACCCAGGTAGACACACGTCAGTCAGCCATTCCCATTGCCACTAAAAGCCAACTGTTCTGGGTTTAAACGGCTTTTTCGGCCAGTGGGAAAGGGGTATAATACACTTTTTTTTATTACATCAGAAATATGGACAAATCTCATTCTATTCATGTCAACGACAGAGCAAGGAGCATTTCTTCAAAATATGGAATAATCCCGGTTTTTTTTTCCAAGGGATTGCTTTAAACCCTAGACAGTAAACAACCTTTCAATAAATAAATTAAAAAGTTGGCCTACGCCTCACATTTGCTAGTAACAAAAGTAGATTTCCAGCTCTTACCATAGCTTTGGTATCGACAGCCGGTATCGATCCAGTCTTCATTTTAAGGTGTCTGGAGAAGCCTGCTTTGTTACCACCAATGTTAAAAGCAATCCTCTATGAAATGCTCAGTACACAGATGCAAAACCATCTGAAGTTTTGCAGGTAGATTTTCATCTAAAATACAATCTAGCCACTGAGTCTTCTTCAGATGAAGTAGCATTAAAAAAAATAAATAAATAAAAATCTGTCTTAAGAAAGCAGGGGCTCTGCTTAGCTCTTAGCTTAGCCATATCTGACCCAGGGGATGAGGGGCAGCAACGTCAACCTTGTAGAATCTGGTGAATCTGCTTCAAGAGGCCCATAATGTGGCAACACAAGTGGCCTCCAGTGGAAACCCCCCTCATAGCATGGTGGTAGATAATATCAACACTCCAGTGGGAGAAATGTTGTTTAGAAAGTGGAATGTCCTGTCTGGATCCTCCATGGCACACAAAAAGCTGGTCTGAGTGTCTTACAGCAAAATTGACGGCGATATATCCCTCCAGCACCCATACAGGGCACAACAATTCAGAGCCCTCCTTAGTCGTACCAGACTGCGGCTAAAATCGGGCCAACCTCAATGGCTGGTTACATTGCAAATGGGACAGCACCTTGGGCATAAACTCAGTCTTGGACCAGAAGGTAACGCTAGAACAATTTGGCTCCCATCTGAGACATGAGTAACTGACAGAAAAGGAATGTAGCTCACCAACCCTCTTATCTGAAAGAATGGCTAACGAACAAAAAGGCAGTCATATATGAGAGCCACTTGAGGTCTGCTTATACCAAGGGCTCAAAAGGGGAAGCTCGCAAAGCGTTGAGAACCAAAGGCAGATCCTAATTAGGCACTTGAGGAGCAAGACGAGTGCAACCTACAAACACCACATAGACAATGAGAGACCAGACCATGGTCCATCACCGAAAAGTTATCAGCCGATGTGTGATGATATGAGATTGCTGCCACATAGACACTAGAATCCGAAGGAGAATTACCCTTATAGAGACTAGAGAAACTTCTGAACAGTAGGCACTGAGCAGGAAAACTGGGACCTTGTTGTTGACAGAGCACCACTGAGAAATAATATGCCATTACATTGCTTTTGATTTAAGGGTGCCCTAGCACTCATTGTGGTGAGCCTGACAGAGTCAGAAGACAAAGTGAGCCCCCCAGGGGCCATACCCACAGCTAAAGACATTGATGATTGGTGTGCCATATTCTCCACCAACTGAGACAGCAGTGGAAAAAACTCAATGGGACCCCATTTCACAGCCACTGAAGCAGAGGGAACCATGGTTTGGCAGGCCATAATGGCGCCACCAGCAGCAGTTTATGATTTACTTCGAGAAATGTAGAGTAGGCCAAATCAGTGAGAGAGTATAAAAAACGCACAGGAGGGATGAGCTAGTGCATTCTGGCCCAATGCACCCGATGCCCTCTTCAGGGAATAGCACAAAGGGTAATGAGTTGACTCCTCTTTGGCAAACGGATCCACCTCTGCTTGACCAAAGCAGACCCAAATTATGCGCACCACCTCGTGGTAAAGGAACCATTGTTCCAGAAGCAGGGCCTTGGTGAGAGAGAGATTCTGCGACCTGATAGGTGACCCCCAAAGACTGTAAACTACTGTGCATTGCCAAATAACACCCAAGCCCATGAGACTCACATCTATGGTGACCGCCTCCCTGCGACACACAACTATTCCTATAGTCTCACCCTTGAACAAGTCCTGTTTCGCCATGGGGCCAGGGACACTGTGAGTCTGCGATGCCTGTGCATGATGGCATCGAGACGAAAGATGTTGAGTCTCCTTTGAAAAGGGAAAAGAAAGATCAAACTCAAGAGGACATGACGCAAGTGACAGAAGTCAGTTTGCCTTGCATCTGCAGGAAGGTGACTTGGGTAAACCCAAGAGTGGCTGAGAGGAAGCCAGTCAACCATGTAGGGAAGAATCCTGATGCCTGACGTCTGCAGAGGAGAGAGAAGCCCTTTCATACACAGAGTAAACACCCTTGCCATAAGAGAGAGGCCGAATGGAAGCATTGGAAGTCGCCATTGGTGACTCCAATGTTCTGCCAACTAGGTCGTTGCAAGTAGGCGTCTTTCAGATCTATTAATGTAAACCCTTCACAGTGCCCTATTGAGCCTCTGATGTCGTGAGCATGTGGAATGGAAGGACCGTTCGGTATAGATTAAATGCCCTCAAATCCAAAATGCAGCGAAAACCAACTGTTTTCTTTGGCACAACAAAGTACGTTGAACAGCTTCTTCATTGCCGCAGAGGGTCTACAGCCTCTATTGTGCCCTTGGTCAGGAGAACAGAAAGATCCTGGTACATCGCCTGGGATTTGACCGGGTTGGTAATAAGTAATTTTGACCCAGCAAGAAAAGGGGGCACGGTGTCGGAAGTGTAGCCTGTAGCCATCAAAGGGGCAACCATCCGTGGATCCACAGTGACGGTGTCCGACGGCTGACCCAGTAGCATAGTTTTCGATCCAAATGGCCCTTGCAAGCCTTGGAGGAGGTGTGAGCAGGATCTGAGGCCCTGGGCTATTTGGGCAGCGGACAGGCTCACGAAAGACTCTGCTAGGTCTCTACTGCACATGATGGGGAAAGAAACAATCAGGCTTTCACTAGCCCGAGGCTGTGACCAAACACTGGGAAGGAAGTGGGCATACTCCCCCAGAGGTCAGAAAGCTGCTGGCTGGTCTGACGAGCCTAAACAGTCCGTTCTAGCTCATCGAGAGCAGCTGATCTTACCAACTCCCCTGGCACAACTTGGACACGCCAGAGGGTCCTATGGCATGCCTCTGTCAGGTGAGACTGCAGGAGCCAAACTGGTTGATGAGCTAGACCGAGAAAAGATATGACACAACCAAGCTCTCTGATCAGCATAAAGGCAGCCAGCAACTGGCCATCTGTGGATGGAGGCAACAACCCTTGGGTCATGACAACGCCCAACTGTGCTCCAGGATTAAAAGGGCAAGTGTCAGATGCATGAGAGTACCACGCCTCCTCATCCTCATAATTATCTCTAAAGTGAGAGGCATATGCAGGGAGAGACAAAACATCATCCTAACATTATACAAATCAGGCACAGGAAGGGAGGAGAGCCCAGTCACTGTGAGTGGGAAATCAGACTGACGTGCCTGCAAGGAAGATTCCATTGCCTTGAGGCCAGGCCATGGTCAGGCTTTGCCTGCTTCCTCCTAGAGGGTAGCGCAGAGACTGTGGTATCGCCATTGTTCTTTGAAGGCTTGTATTGGGCGACCTGCCTAGAGAGGGGGAGGTCCGAGTCATCATGAGGGCAAAGCTGGGCCAACCAACGTGGGGCATGAAGCCACAGTTAATGCAGAGGTTTTCAGACAATGCCTCCCTAAGGTGATCATGCCCAAGGCAGGTAGGGAACAGGCTGTAGCCATCATCTGCCTGAAGCACAACACTGCACTCCACATAGCTATGGAAGCCATCTTTGTCCAAATTCACGGGGCTCAACCAATTCAGATGGGTAATAAAAAAAGAGACTGAAATCACAAGAGGGGGCATCGTCACCGATATAGCCGCTCAGGCAAATGAAAAATGTCCAACAGACATTAGGTATAACAAGGCAACTCAAAAGGCCGTTAGCTGCACTGTTGGTTACGCTTGGTTCCAACAAAATAATTTATACTTGGAGTGTGGGCGAAAAAGCTGCTGTCACTAGGTAGAAAAAACAAAGATCAACAAACTAAGAAAAGCCAACATTACACGGTTGCACCAGTCGTAATAAAAATAACACCAACTAAGCTGCAACGTCACAGCCATTAGGTGGAAAAGGGGGTAAACTTTACTTTACTTTATATTGAAATATATCTGTCTGACAGGAAGCCTGAAACTTCCCCCTCCGTATTGAAGCCTAGCTCCCTCATAAATTGTCTCCTCCTGGTAAAAACTGCTGCCCTGACTCTCAGGCTTTCTACTGGTTATTACTTCTTTTACGGTTTTTGGTTTCTTTCTCTTGCTGCCCATGGGACAAAGAGTAAGGATGGTCCTCACTGCTGTATTATGATTCTGTTGAGGTCTTTCATGCTCAAAAACTACCTGTGGGAGTAAGTTGAAATAATTTGGGGGAAAAAATGATGAAAAGTCTTCCACAGTAGGTTTCCAATTATTGTTAAAAATATCTTTGTAGATTCTGCTACTGAGAATGGCTCAGCCTGTTACTGTTACCTTTCTGCAGGGGGAAATATTTCAAAAAGGGCCAGGTTCTTTATGAAGGAAATCATCTCATTAAAATAGCTTGTTTTTTTGTTTTTTTTTCATAAGATATCTTTAATTGAATAGAGGGAAAAATAAGAATGCAAATAACCCTAAAGACTCTCTTAATAAAATACTGTTTATTTTTCCAGTTTGATTTCGAGAATCGGATCCACGGTGGGAATTTCCTGGCCTATCCCCCTGTGGTTGCCGGAGGGAATCGAGCAAACACTCTGCATTACATTAACAACAACCAGATCATCAAGGTAATCATTACATCTAAGGTGTGGTTTGAAAAATTTAGCTTCATCTAAACAGTTGCTGTGTATTCATGGCGAAAGATTCATGGACTATGGATGCAGTTTTCTGTTTCAAGAAATTTAACTTATGGTAATCAAAGTTTCCTGCCAAAGCCATGATGATATGCAGCTGGGAGTAATGTTTAAGTTTGATCCACATTAAAGACATGTGATAAGAAGGGCCTCTTATCACCTATAAAAATCAAATAAATAAATCAGACATAAATTGTGCTTGAGGTATAAAGCTGGGCCTCAGAATAATGATACAAGAGTTTTTGAGTCTGATGAATCCCTCTGATTGTTTAGGAGGTCTTTCAAATTATCCCAACACTGCATTGAATAAAGGAACTTTTAATAAAACATTCTTAATGGCTTAAAAAATTATAATCCTAACACTTTGACTAAATAACAGTAAAAAAGGCAATTCTACCACATTTGAAAAAACTGGAGGTGATCAACTAAAATAAAAAAAATTGATGTGACTTCCGTTATTCTTTTAATAAACAAGTCTAACTAATTGAAGTAATCCTTAAAGACTATCTGGTTACAAACACTAACTGTATTGTTATAACATAAAAAAAAAAACTGTTGGGCAGCGTCTCCTAGCTCATGCATGAACTCCCTACAGCTGTTTGGCTTTATAATCTTCACTGCTTCCAACCATCTTGATAAGTTTGTTTATATCCAAGCTATCATTTAAACAATTTTTCTATTAATACTCTTCTGAAGCACCTGAAAGATGTGATTTGATTTATTCTAAACATATCCAAATCATTAAACCAATAAAAATCTTTGAAACTATGCATATACTTACACTCATACACGCACTTATCTCAAGGCGACAGTGGCATCGGGTGTAGGAGTTTGCCCTGAAATCGAAGGGTTGACGGTTCAAACGGTTCCGGCTTTCAGTGTCGTTGTGTCCTTGGGCAAGACACTTCACCTACATTGTCTACTGATGGTGGTCAGAGGGCCCAGTGGCGCCAGTGTATTCTGTCAGTGAGCCCCAGGGCAGTTGTGGCTACAATGTAGCTTGCCACCCTCAGTGTGTGCATGAATGGGTGAATGACTGAAAGTAGTGTGAAGCACTTTGGTCAAGTTTCCTGACTTGAAAAAAGCACTATATAAGTACAGGCCATTTACCATTTAAGGCACTTTACAGAGAGAATTAGCTGATTGCATGAAGTCCTCGAACTTGCAGGACTTTGCTCCTGGAGGGGCATGTGGCAACAGATATTTGCCCACATTTTGTCGTTGACTTTTCAGTAATCACTCACACTGAGTGAGCATGCAGCGACAGTGGAGAGGAAAAACTCCCCTTTAACAGGAAGAGACCACCAGCAGAACCGTTCGCTACACGTAACAAATTTGCCTCGTAAACTTGATTGTAAAGGGGTGAGAAGTACACTTCACATCACATTTAGCCGCACAGTATTGTTGTCTTTCATTTACTTCGGAACTAAGAAGTCAGAATAATACAATCCCAAGGTGGGTGTACTTTGGTGGCACAGTGGTTTGCGCGCATGACCCATGTACGAAGGTGTTAGCCGGGTTTGAATCCGATCTGTGGTCCTTTGCTGTATTTCTTTCCCCTTCTCTCATACACCCTTTCTTGTCAGCCTACTGTCAAATAAACAATATAATCCCAAGGGTTTGCACCTTCCAAGAGCAAAATAAACATGCTTGCAAATATATTCAACTACATTCGCGCCTGAGTTCACATGCACGTGAAACTTTGGGGGCAGAAAATAGCTTAGCGTGTGCGCATCGCTGTTCTACATGTGCACGAGTTTCTGCCCTCACGCGTTTATTGCTGCACGCAGGCCAAATCCTCCTATCGAGAAGCAAAAAGCTTTTTAAAGTCGGGCGGAGACATACCTCTTCTCTGAGCCTCCTCCTGATTGCTCCATGAGAGCAGAGGCATATTTGAGAGAACAGCTTTCCGCAAACAATGGCGCTTCAAAGAAACTCTTTCACGAGTAGAGCAGCGTCACACGTGCGCTCTGAGATCCTGAGCATGCGTGGCAGGAATGGGCGTCCCCTTTAAGCTAGTTTCTTCCCCTGAAGCTGAAGTTTCCCATGCTTGTGGGATTTTTTTTGCCAATGGTTGATGAACTCATGCAAGAAAGTACACTGCAAAAAATAGAAATCTCAATAAGTTATTTTTTCTTAAAATAAGTGCGTTTTTCCTTGATTTGAGGAGGTAAGACACTTTGCCAATGGAACTAGACAATTTCCTTTTAAAATAAGAAAAAACAATTTTATCGTCTTATTTCAAGTAAATATTATCTAACTATCTTATTTTAAGAGTGAAAATACTCATTCCATTGGCAAATCATCTTATTTACCTGCTCAAATTAAGGCTAAATATACTTAATTTAAGCCATTTTTTACTTATTTCTGGATTGTTTTTGCAGTGTAGCTTTATATACTTGCAATTCTGTTTATTTTGCTCTCTGAGATTTTTACATAAATGTGAAGCGATGGATAACATTCCAGTTTCCTGCTTATAGATGCTGAGGTGTTCTCGAAAAACTATCAAAGTTGGAAAGTTTAACTCATAGTAGTAAAGTCTCCCATTTTGGCTGGGAAACTACCTTATTTTACCCATCTCTCCCGCCGTCCTCCCATATTAGAAGTTTCCTGTAAATTTCACATATTATTTTATCAAATTATATTTAAAAAAAACAAAAAAACACTGATCTGCCTATCCAAATTAAATTGTCACTAGCATCATGAGTCAAAATCTGACCACCCCACCATTGATTTGAAAATGTTTAGTTTAGATTTCTTATGCAGATCTAAACATATACCGGTAATGAATACTTGAGCTTGCCTGGAGTAGTTGGACGGCTCACAGCAAATGTCTTAAAATTTCCCTTATTTTCAAATCCAAAACTTGACAGGTTGTCTACTGTTGGAGCTGTTAGCAGCCATATTGAATGTGAAAGTTTGGTGTAGTCGCCATAAGCGTCGTTAGACCTATTTAAGGGTGGCTTCAGTCATCCTTTCTTTGGCATTAGCCACCCTATAATTATTTTGCGGTTTTAAAAAAAATATATTTTTTTTCTGTATTTATTTTTTCCTCATATTTTCCCAAAACAAATGCAGTAAAGCACCGAATAAAAGCCATAAAGAAGACAAGTTAATCTGAACAATCATAGGCGTAACTTCCTTAAGGACTGGTGTGGACATGTCCCCACCAATCTTGACCGGTAGGGGGACAGACCCCACCAATATTTTGTACACGTATTTTGCTTTCGGTGCTGTGTATATCTGATTAAAACCCCATTCATGCCGCTCCTCAGAAAGAAAATAAAAAAAGTTCTCCCCGCTGCTCACCGTCCACAAACCCCGACAAAAAACTCAGAAAAAGGAATCTGTTGCCTCTCGCTATCTCCCCATCACCCCCCTCCGCCCTCTCTCCCCATAACACCGGTCGCTTCCCTCCAAAAATGCTAAGGACAGCAGTGGACTCAGACTTGCAGGTGAGAGGGACTTGTGGAAATATTAAGACCTAATTTTAGTCAGGAGAGACTTAAAGTAGTAAAAGAATAGAGAATAGTGTAAAAAATAAGTTAATACCGTATTTAAAATATAACTGAACTGATAGCCTATGATGGGTTAACGGGTCGGGTTGTGGGTTAAATATCAACGGGTCGGGTCGGGTTCGGATTTGAATTGAAGATATCAGCGGGTGACTGGTCGGGTTCGGTAGTCATCCTAACGGGTTCGGACGGGTGCGGGTTGGTAAAACTCGACCCGTGCAGGTCTCTAAGCTACACTACATTCAGTATCGTTGCCATAGAAACAGACAACAGCGCCAATATATCAGAATTATACTAAAACACACGCAAATAATTTCCCACATAAAAAACAGGACTTTCAGTCCATTACAGTTTTCCGTTTTTAGAGGGTTGTTTATTTTGCGTTTATTAAGTGATGGCTGTGGTATATTAGCTTTCACTGCTATAAGCTTTCGCAGCAGTGATTGATTAATTTAAACACCTGCTCTACTGATGGTCTATCGGCGTTGGTATTTAGGTTGAACATAAAGAACACCTTTTA
>NW_015150860.1:617980-659948 GCF_000732505.1 Cyprinodon variegatus
AAAAAAAAAAAAAAAAAAAAACCCCCCAAAAAAATTCCCCCAAAAAAAAAAAGGCGTCGCGCAGGCAGCTCCCTTTCCTTATGAGCCGTCCCCACCAACTTTCAACACAAAGTTACACCCTTGTCTTAGACAACACCTTAGCAGGTGCACTGAAAAAATTTCGCGCAATATCTTCTAGGGGCTGAGCCACCCTTGTCTCTTAAACCTAGAGACGCCCCTGGTAGTCGCATTACCCACAACTTTAAACTCGTGACTCTAACCCTCTGAGGGGCGTTGCAACTGAACTCTCCTACTCTTAGGTCAGAAATTCTGACTTCCAAGTACATCTGAATCTTTTTTTGTTTTTTGTTTTTCTTCAGGGTCTGTACAGTTTCTCTAATGTGTGAATCTGTTTGCCTACATTTGCCTTTTTGCACACCCTGTGGGAGAATTAAAATATATTTTTATTCTATTGTAAATAAGGACAGAAATTAGTGTCAAAGTGTTTCTTTTTTGTTTTTCTTCTATTTCAAACCAAGCAGCCTTAAATTTTGATTCTGTAAGTTCTTCCTCTATGTTTCCTTTATTAGGATGGTGAAATGGTTCTTCTTGATGGGGGTTGTGAGTACTTTGGTTACGTCAGTGACATCACTCGAACATGGCCAGTCAATGGAAGGTAAAATATTATTGTTAAATCATTTTAAAGCCATATTGTTTAACTTTTGACCAAAGTTTATCTTAATTTTAAAGATTTTTCAGGGTAGCACTTGGTGCATATCGATGGTCCGTCTCTCTGTCCTCCCACAGATTCAGTGCGGCCCAGGCTGAGTTGTACGAGGCTGTTCTAGAGGTGCAGCGCTCCTGTTTGTCCCTCTGTTCCCCTGGTGTCAGCCTCGACCACATCTACAGCACCATGCTGGCGTTGTTGGGACGCCAGCTAAAGCGCCTCGGCATCCTAGAAGCTGGAACCAGCGATGCTGATGTACTAAAGGTAAGATACCAATCACATTCACATTATTCACTCTGGTAAAATCGGGCACCACTCGGGAGATTTCGAAACTGCAACCGTTGGAACAGCCGCTCCTCTACGACTTTAAAGTTAAAATATCGTTGAATAATAGAAATTATTTTATAAAGTTCATCCTGTTTTAAATATATTTGGAATATTTTTAATCTCTAGCTGCCAATGTTGACTTGCCTATAAAATGCAAATTGTGTGATGATGCCATTTACCTCATAAAAATCCTGGTGAGATGCCTGATAGTGATTGATCTACAACACCTTTAGAGAGCATAATTAAGATCCAAGAAAAGTATTTTTGAACATTAGGATTTTGATTTTGACCATCTTACTGCTTTAATGGCTCATTATGCTTTATGCAATGATATTCCACCAGAAAAAAAGCCGCCCATCACAGCGTCTGCAGTATTTATACTCTGTGTGGCTTTCCTTCTGTTGTGGCTGGTGTAGGTCCCAGATCTGCTTGGGACTTGAGCCTGCCAGTGACACCACGCTATATGATTGGTTGAATGTGCCACATGATGTAAAACCTTGGGGTTGTCCAGACAATAATAATAATGCAGGGTCCGTGTGCCGAGTCGGGAGCATCTGTAATGTTAGCATGTCCAATGACCGATGAAGTTTTCCCTGATTAATAAAAAAAGCTAAAAAAATCTGTTTATGGTGAATGAGTTATTGAAACACCATTGTATAAACAGGGGGAGAGCTGGGTAGCGTTGTGGCTAGCTGTGCTCAGTAGTTAACAGGTTAGCCTATTTTAGCTCGGTCAGTTAGTCATATTAAGCTGGACTACTTTTTACTTTGTGTCAACAACAACCGGCAATTTTCTACAAGTAGAATAACTGTTGTTTTCTTTTTCTAAAATCTCTACAGAATTCATTTTTAAGATCCTCCATTTTTCCTCCTCTGCCCTCAGATCTTAATAAAAAAAGAATAAAAATAAGCTGAGACCTTTTTTGTCACCTTGTTAAATGTCAGAGCTTAGTCTGTCTTAGAAGGCAGTGCTTTCCTTCAAGACTAACGATGATTGTTTTCTACTTTCGGCTACTTTAGATCACGAATGAAATGTAAAATAATGTGTTCAAGCTGGCCACGCTACACGAGAACACACAGCCGTTTACAGATTTAGCCTCTTCATGAGGCGACAGTCATTTCTTTCCCGGAGATTTTTTTTAGAATTTGTTGATAGTGGTGATATGTATTGGCCAAATAACAAGGTTCTCTAGATGTTTATATTTGTAAACCTTCGCCAGCAGGAGCTGCTGCTCGCTAGCTGTGTTTTCTGCGTGGATCCGTTTGTTTAGTTACAAATTTTTCAAGATTCTCCGAAAGTCTGTCTCCGTGGTGGGGCGTGGAAGCCAAAAATTACGTATTTTTCCCACACAGACCTTGCAAACGCATCAAGCATAAACCAACCTTTAAGCTTCACAGATCAATTAAATTCACTTACCAGATGAAACCTGTCTGCATTAAGCTGTGAATCATTTAAACTGTCTGGTTCTACAAACATCTGTTGCTGTAAATGAATAACATGCCTCATCATGCATAAATGATAAAAATGTTTTTTTTTTATCTCAGGCTGCAAGGAGGTACTGCCCCCACCACGTTGGCCATTATCTAGGCATGGACGTCCACGACACCCCCGAGTTATCCCGCTCACAGCCTCTCCAGCCTGGCATGGTCATCACGATAGAACCAGGTAGTAAACTAGATGTAGAAACTACAAACTACAAACAGCTTGGTTCATCCTGAGGTTGACATTCTCACAGACTTTTCCTCTCAAATGCAAATGTACATGAAATTTAGGAAAAATTTAAAATTATTTTTGTCTTTTCCATCAAAATAAATAAATTGAAGCCTAAAATATCAAAATGTTTAAGGGGTTTCAAAGGTGTTTGCTGGTTGTGTTACATGTCCAATTACCTGAAATCTTTCCTGATGATTTTTTCCTCGTGGCAGGGTTATACATCTGCGAAGACAACGACCAGGCCCCAGAGCATTTCCGTGGCCTCGGTGTCCGGATCGAGGATGACGTAGCGATCCGGGAAATGGGAGGACCTCTGATTTTGTCGTGCGGTGCTCCAAAGACTATAGCTGATGTAGAGAAGGCCTGCAGCTCGGGGTAGTGCAGGGAGAGAAGGAGGAGCTACAGCAAATGGTGAAAAACTCAGGTTCAAGGAACATGCCAGCTCAAGCCTCTCTGATGGCATTAACTTCAGTGTTATCAAGGTTGCAAATGTTCAGAAATGAAATGTTAAAAGAGGATTAACTATGCTGCCCATTTATAACCTTTAATATATTGGTAAAATGTGCCTTCAGTGAAAATGGCGGCCTGAAGTCCTCGGAGAAGATCCGCTGATTAGATGTGAACAGATTTTGTTTTAGCTTTAAAATCTACGTTATGGCAGCAAGGAGGACAATCCTAAACAAGCGCTGAAATTTTACATTTTATTTATTGTCTTTGCTTCCATAAATTCTCCCATACATAACAGCATTTCAGAAGGAAAAGCATCAATTCTTTTTTTTCTGCTTTTTACTGCTGTTAAAAAAATTAAAGTTACAGTTAATATCAGCGTTACACCACTGCATCGAACACATCAACTCCTTTCTCTGATATTGTAACTTTCTTGATGTGGGATCTGTTATACTGACAGTTTGACTGAGTTGGTGTGAATGTGTGCTTTTCATTGCCGTAAAAATAAAACCATATTGTATTCTCTTTTAGAATAAAAAAATGTTTCATTTTTAATAAAGATTTACATTTTAATGCAAGAGGAAAAAATTAAAAAGGGTTTATAGATTTCATATCAGGGCTTTATCTTTACATGAGTGGAGATCTGGGTGCTTTGAGGGAAGGACTCTGGTGAAAATGAGTCCTTCAGAGCAGCCTTCTGCCATGCATGAGCAGATTTCTTTCACTGTGGTGCACAGAAATGCTTCTGTCATCTCAAAATTCAATAAATTGCTTTTTTTTCAATTAAATACAAACAGCAATAACTAAGGGGACTCTGATTTTATGTGCCCAACCAAAGAGCACAGATTTATGGATCAAAGTTTTCAAATTCAACGCGGCCTGTTGCTTATCTCATGGAGTGTCAGTCAGAAAAAGAACAGACCTACAGTCAAACATAGTGGTGGTAGAATGATGATTTGGACACGAGTCACTCACAATCACTGGTGGAAACATTACATATCCTGGATCTGTTATACAGTTGGGTAATTATTAAAAACAGACCAGCAGGGTCACCTTATGCGGGGCATAAAAATTGAAGGTCTGGGATTGGCCTAGTCAAAGTCTGTAATTAACTTTGAATGAGATATTTTGGTGTGAGCCTAAACAGACTATTTATAACCTTGATGAGGTTTAATTTAAAACAAAATGCAATAAAAGAGAGGTTCAAAATTCCTCCTATGGGGGCTTTTTTTAATTTTAGCAACAGTTAGTAACAGTTGTTAACCCCTGCTATGGGGCGCAGTGTGCACATCATGTGATTGGGCCTCTCCAGCAGATAAACATGCTTTGATCCTAACCATTCCTTTGTAGCTCTAGCTGTATATTTATGGTTGTTTTCCTGCTGGAAGATGAACCTTTCCCCTAGATTTAGTCTTTTGCAACCTTTTTCACAGGTTTTCTGCCCTCTATGTAGCGCCATCATTTATCCTGACTAAAAAATAATGCTGCCACCACCATGTTTCACAGTGAGGCTGGTGTTGGTTTTTTGACATCCGTCCAACCAAATGTTTGTAATCATAAGAAGAGGACCTTCTTTCACGTTTTTTTTTCTCTATTCTCTGCATCACTTCGACCAAATGCAAACTTTATGATTTTATATTTTTTTGACATCCTAATCTTCTATAAAGGCAGAATTTTAGAGTGCATTACTAATACGCTGTGGGCAGATTTTCCCACATGAGCTGGAGATCTCAGCAGTTCATCCAAAGGTACTATGAGTCCTTTGGTTGCTTCTCAGATGAATACTCTCCCTTATTACAGTTTAATTGAACTATGTTTTGGTTTGCAATTATGCCATACTTTTCCATTTTCAGGTGATCTAATCAAAAGTTGCATTTGCAAAACTGTCTGTCCCTGTGATGCTGTTTGCTCACTAAAGTCATAAAACATATAAGGCCATCACAGAACAGCTGAATAATCATCTTATTTCAAGTTGATTTCATTTACCTTAAAGAAAGCTAAATAAAAAAACTGTTTTTTTTTCTTTAAATTCTTAAAACATTCATCCACTTAATGATTGTGTTATGTTGGTACATCTTAAGAATTCATGTAAATAAACTGAAGTTTATTGTAATGGGGCAAAGTTTGTAGAAAGAAAGAAGACTGCTATTAGATTACATGTTTTAATAAGAAGAAGGTAACAAATGTGCTTAAAATGTGACAAATGAAGTTTATTTATGTAGCACCATTTTATAACGCATGTCATCACAAGACACTTCACAGAAAATTAAACCGGATAATACAGACAGATTGATTAAAAGTTTATATTAGAGAAAACCAGCTGATTGCATCAAGTCATTGACTCCCAGGACATGCTTCTCCTGGATGAGCTTGCAGCGATGATGTTCGCTTGCATTTTGACGACTTTTGACGCAGCAATCCCTCACACGATTCATACATGCAACAACCGTGGAAAGGAAACACTCCCTTTAAACAGGCAGAGGCTGATTGTTTTAAGTGACTTCTGGCAAGTGAATGACTCATTGCAATCTGCTGCTTTCCTTACAAATAAACTTTTTTTTTTTTATCAATCTGGCGGCATCTGACTAAATTGTCTTTAAAGTAGCTTGTGATGAGATGTTGCAAATTGGCGCTATATAAATAAACTATTAAACTTAAAGGGATAGTGGAGGATATTAGCGAATTTTGCACATGCAGAACCCTGTACCCGCTCCTGAGAGGGAACTCCTATTAAACGCGTGCGAGAGCATGCATGAGCCCATTTCTCCTCGTGCACGCTTTGTTTAAAAGCTGCTGTTTGCGTCGCTCATACAAGCTTACTTTCTAAAAGATTTTCTAAAAGACAGTTAGGGGGACCACTTATTTTGATGATCAACCTGGAAAAAGAAAATCCTCCAGTATACCTTTAACTTTCAGGCATTTTATTGGCAGCTTTTTGAATGTTTCAACCATTTATTGATTATACAATTTAATAAGATGGTTTAAAATGCACATGCACAAACTGGTACCCGCTCCTGAGAGGGAACGCCTATGAAACGCATGTGAGAGCGTGCACAACCACATTTCTCCTCATGCATGCTGTTTAAAAGTTGCTGTTTGCGTCGCTCATACAGGCTTACTTTCTAAAAGAAGATTTGCAATCTTTTGCAATTTTTCCAATTTAATTTCTACTTACATTTATTTGTTTATTGTATTTTTGGTGGCAATTAATTGTAAGCTTATTTATTTATTGAGGATTTATTTATTTCTGTATTTATTTTTAAATATGGCAGAGTGGGTCCTCCATATTCAGCAGAATGATTGACAAATAGGGGGACTACTTATTTTGATGATCCACCCAGAAAAAGAAAACCCCCCATTATACCTTTAACTTTCAGGCATTTTATTGGCAGCTTTTTGAATGTTTCAACCATTTATTGATCATACAATTCAATAAGATGGTTTAATATGCACATGCAGAACCCTGTACCCGCTCCTGAGAGGGAACGCCTTTTAAACGCATACGAGAGCATTCACGAGCCCATTTCTCCTCCCGCACGCTCTGTTTAAAAGTTGCTTTTTGCGTCGCTCATACAAGCTTACTTTCTTTGCAATTTTTCCACTATGTCAGACTCACCAGAATGATTGACAAATAGGGAGACCACTGATTTTGATGATCCAACCGGAAAAAGAAAATCCTCCACTATACCTTTAACTTTCAGACATTTTATTGGCAGCTTTTTGAATGTTTCAACCATTTACTGATCATGCAATTAAATAAGTTGAATTAAAATGCAAATGCACAACCCTGTACCCACTCCTGAGAGGGAACGCCTTTTAAACGCATACAAGAGCATGCACAACCCCATTCTCCTGGTGCACACTCTGTTTAAAAGTTGCTATTTGCATCGCTCATACAAGCTTACTTTCGAAAAGATTTGCAATTTTTCCATTATTTCAGACTCACCAGAATGATTGACAATTAGGGGGATCACTTAATTTGATGATCCACCCAGAAAAAGAAAATCCTCCACTACAGCTTTAACTTTCAGGATTTCATTGGCAGTTTTTTGGACGTTTCAACCATTTATTGATTATACAATTTAATAAGATGGTTTTGTTTTCATCTTGTCACCTAAATATAACACTTCACCAATTATGCAACTGTTTATGTTTGCTTTATTGGGCTAATTAACTCTTTGTTAAATAGTTATAAGCTATATGCTGAATTTTTAACTTTTTAAAAATAAAAATGGGTAAATAATAGAAAGGTGGTGGGGCAGCACTGTCCCCTGCAGACTGAACTCGGCCCGCCGACACGGTGGGACAGGTTTCCGGACACTCCCGAGCCTTCACGAAGACAACCTCTCCTCTTGTTCCTTTCCTCCGTCCCTCCTCCTCCTCTTCACGCCTAATGTTGCTGTACCTCTAACCCTCCTCCCCCCACCGTATCAGAGGAGTAGAAACAACAAGCCGCCATTTTGTTTGGCGGACAGACCGTCAGAAACGGGAGATCACCGATAGAAAAAGGAGCGACCCGGGCCGCCGACGGCAGCCGCTCCGAGAGCCGCAAAAAAGAAAAAAGAAAAAGAGAGACCCAGTGAGCAAACCGTGTCAGAGCTTTCCACTGGAAGGAAGGAAGGAGGCTAGACGTCAGTGGAGGGAAAGCCGCCTAGGTGTCCTTTAAATATATGTATTTATATATATATTGATGCATGCATGAGAAGGAAATCCTCCGAAAAATCCAAGGAAGGGGGAGTTTTACGGAGCGGCGACGGGGAGGAGAGGAGAGGCGGAGGAGGGCTGCCCGTTACGAGGGAAAAAAACCTGCGATAAGAGGAAAATACCACCATGAAAAATCAGTATGTGTCCGCGGCGGAGGAAGGACCGAGTCCGCATAGACAATTATAGAAATAAACTGCTGCCGGGCAGAAGAGAGAGGTGGAAAAAAAAGAGACTGGTGTAAAGAGAAGAGAAGGGGGTGAAATAACCAGGACCAACGCGGAGGGGGGGCTTTCAACATCACAAAGAGTCAATCACAGGATTTCTTTTTCTGTTAAAAAATATAGTGCCGATTTGAAGCATCCAGCTTCCGAAATAGCCATATTTTCTCTAAATAACGTTTCGCCTCAGCGCTGCTATTTTTATTTTATTTTTTTTTGCAGTTTCTCTCCGTGCATCTAACATCTTTTTATGAAGCACTGAAAGAAAAGTGTCAATATCGATAACAGTTTCCATCATCTGAGATCCCAGTTGTTTGAAACAAGCAGGAACTAGAGGAGGAACCTCTGCAGGGAGCATTGAGATAAGTAACCCGTTTGATCGTCGTCTGCAAAAAAAAAAAAACTTAATGAGATAAATCCAACTGCCCGGCTGATTGGCAATTAGAGCCTCGATTGCATTCGCCAAGATCTAAAATACTAAAAAAAAATTGCATTTTAAAGGGTCTGTTTTGCATCAATTGGGTTGCATCAACCAAATTTGCAATCTCAGTCTGTTCAGTGCCTTTTTGCGTGCACGTTTAATGCACATGCAAGAAAAAATAAATAAAAAAGGTTTTATTCAGACCAGTTGAACTACTTATTAAATCACTGTTAAGCCAGTTGAGTTGCGTTTGCAGCGTTGCCAACACTTGTATTCAAACTACTGCTTGTTGCCTTTTTTTAATATTTAAAGGACTGATACACACAGTAACAAGAGGGAGAAAAAGTAAATCAGTGACGGGATATTTCGGCTGTTGCACGAAACAGCCGCAAACCGACGTTTTTTCTCTCTCTCTCTTTGGAAACTTGTGATTTTTTTTTTTTTTTTTTGTGCCATCACGAATCATTTCCTCTTGCAGTTTTTTTTTTACGATCAGGCGATTTTTTTTTTCTCTTTTTTGGATCTTTACACTATGGAAGACCGAGTCGACTGGAGATCGGAGGACGGATCTTGGGACGTTTTTTATGTCATGAGGTTGTCAGTCGCCCGTCGACTCCACCTTCCCACCGCCTCTTGTTGAAAATCTCCCGAAGAAACAAAATCCCCGTCAGGGGAGGGGGACTGCTATCTATCTACCAGAGAGGTACTACAAACTCAGGAGGAGGATTGAGAAAGAGTCGAACATCGCCGTCCTCTTCCCCTCCCGTCCCCCCCGAGCGGTGGGGGAACGATCAGAAACCTTTATTAACGGGAGAAGGAAGGCGGAAATAAAGGGAAAACATCAGCCCTGAGTGGATACTTCTATATATATTTTAAAATTCGTCAAAAATATGGCCGATAATGTCCTGGAGTCTGGCCCGCCTTCAGCCAAGAGGCCCAAGCTGGCTTCCCCGGCTCTGTCTGTGTCCACCAGCGATGGAAACGGTAAATATATTAAATGCATTACTCCATCATGGACTAGCTTAACAACATTGTGCTTTTAAACTTAGTTGCTCCGAGTCTGGAGTTGTGGAGGAATTACTACTTGTTCAATTACGCATCTGAGTACGAAAACAGTCGCAAGTTAGTTTAAAAAAAAGTGCTAATCTGTAAGCTCCGGTTGCTTTAGTTTTTAACTTTTGTAGTCGTGCCACAGGAGCAACTTTCTACACTTCTGTTTTGATGCGTTAGCCTCAACAGGCTAACTAGCCGCGACTAAAAAGATCCTCCTCCAAACAATGGACGAGTCGAGACACCCCACTTCGCTTACACTTGCTTTTTTACTTAAAAAGTTAATAAAGTGAACACACACGGGCAAATATACAGCATATGGCAAGTTTTTGGAGATTATTACTCGTCATAACGCCAAATTAACGTTTGAAAACTAGCTTTTAGTGCTAGTAACTGAAGCAGAGTTAGCTAGCTAACTAGCTTAAAAGACACCCCCACCGAAAGAACTCAGCTGAGCTCTGTGAGGGAGATAGCTCATTAGTTTAACATTCACATACTTATTTTACCAACTTGAACGTGAACTAAGTAGCAAATAAATAAAAAAGGTTCCTTAATTTTGAAAATTTTGAACACTAACGCGATGGCTAATGCGTTAACGACAACTATTGTCAAGCTAGCTATTGTTCAACATCATTAAGTTAGGCGAAGCGGTGTGGACCAGCTGAAGTTGTAGCGCTGACCATGTAAAAACTGATCTAGTTTAATTGAAAATCCAAAATAGATTCATTTAAAGTGTCTAGTGTGTCATTTTTGTATCGGTCTCTTAAATATGTTTAAATGAAACTAGAAAAGCTGTAGGAAAGCTAACAAATTACCCTCCATTGTCTGCAGGGTAGCATTGGTGCACTTTTTGTAGTTCAGATAAAAAAAGGAAAAGTCAGGCAACAATACTAAAAGAACGTGTTTCACATTGATAGAAAGCTACTACAGCGAGTAAACCTGCAGCAAACGATAAGCAAGAAGCTGATTGGTACAATTCTTCCTCGTTGCTGTCATAACTTCTTGGCTCCTAACTTTGACTCAGTTTAGCAAATCCAATCTTTTCTCCATTTTCTGCAACATCTGTGATTTGTGATTCAAGTAAGATTAGGCAGAATTTACACTTACCTGATGCAAAAAAGCCTCCCTGATACAGTCATTAATATCTCTCCAGAATTAACAATTTACTCTCTTCAAATTTAGATTTATTCTTATTTCCATTAAATTTTTTTATGTATTCCTGTCCCGATCATAGTGCTTTGTCTTCATCTCCTTGCTCTCCAGCCTTTACCTGCCTCACAATTTCACAGAACTACCTTGCTGCTGCAGTGTTTACCTTTTTGCGGCTTCTCACCTTGTTCCCACTGTGTTTGCTCTCCATGTATGGCAACCCACCAAACCACAAACTGATGTCTAGGAGAAAAATCAGGGTTGTGAGAAGGTCATCCTGATGCACCCCTTAAACTCCCCATTCTGTCATGCAATAAATGCAAACCTGAGTGTATTTATTTGGGTTTCATATCATAAAATTAAGGGCTGAGCTCTTTGTCAGAGGATGTAAAGGGAATAGTTGCATGTTTTGTAAAAAAAAATAAATATATATATATATATATATATATATATATATAAAGTCGGATTGGTTTATAAAACAAGCTCTCATAATCTCACGGATCGCGTCTTCTTTGATTTAAAAATCAAAACATTTAAGGTTCAATAAATGCTCACTAAAACTTGACTATCTACCTGACATCCTTGGGCAGGGCAATATGATTAAGAGACATAAAGTAACTATTTAGGGGCTGCAAAAACCCTCAACACAAAGAAGAAAATCTGACTCCAGGATGGCTATCATTAGCCATGCATTCAACAAATTTGGCTATGTTGGACAGGCTGCTAGAATATATTAATTGAACCAAAATCTTAAACTGTCCTATTTAAGCTATGCCTTAAGTTGTATATGGAAAACTGCAACCAGGAGGGAAGAAACGGTTAATGTAAGACAAATCTATTTGGTAAAGAAGGAAAGCTTTATGCATTGTGGAAAGTTAACGCTGCTAATCACTACAATACAACATGGTGGCAGCATCTAGCTGTGGGTCTGCTGATTGGAGATGGTGGTAAGATGCTGCATGGAACTAAATAGGACGGACCCTTAGGCTTGGCAGTGATCCTATTAGGGCTGCAACTAACAATTTTGCGAATCGATTCATTTGTGTTTTTGATTTTTTTTAAATATATTTTATGATGAATTGATCAATTATCGGATTGCCAAAGGTTCCTTAAAGAAGGTTTTTTACAAAATTAAACCAGGTGAAACCAAAACCTTACCATAATTGAGAGACTGAAACATCTTTTTTAAAATGAAAAATGTTTGCGTATTTTTTTTTTTACAAATTAGATATAATTGCTGCTCTAAGTGGGTCACTCTGTCACCTAAAGGTATGTTTTACAGTTTCTAAACTCCAGTTAACGATTAATTGATTACTAAATTAGTTGACGAGTATTTCAGTAATCGATTAATCACAATTAAGCCAATTAATTGTTTCAGCC
Organism: Cyprinodon variegatus; assembly: GCF_000732505.1. Taxonomy (NCBI): domain Eukaryota; kingdom Metazoa; phylum Chordata; class Actinopteri; order Cyprinodontiformes; family Cyprinodontidae; genus Cyprinodon; species Cyprinodon variegatus. The sequence goes on from NW_015150860.1 coordinate 630,096, forward strand.
CTAGCTCCTATACATACGACCAGATGAGATAAGACAAAGTTATATTCATGTGTCAGAGCGGTTTAATCTAATATAATACCTAAATAAAATCAGGAATCTGTGGCAGGATTTTAATGTTCTTCTTCGTCTAAGCTGGTGGTATTTAAGGAATTTTTTTAAAAAGGCGATTGGCCTTTTCTTTCAGTCACCTGTTGTGTATAGCTGGTAGGTTTTCAGATGTATTTCCAGGCAATTAATTGTTGTAAAAAGTTTTTCTCAGAAAGGCTGAATTCTAATGCACGAAACACCTTTCAGCTTTTTTCAAAAACGCCAAAAATAAAAGCCTCTTTCTTTCACTGTTAAATTGGTAACTATTTTAGTCTGTATCATAAAGTCCTAATAAAAGACAACAGTATTTATGGCTTAAAAAGTATAGGACTGTAAGGAATTTTCCAGGCCAATGTTGGTCATGCAATGTTTTTTAAATTTTAAATGTTTTTTAAATAATTTCAGCTAATTGGATGTATCACTTTGTTTATGTCTTCCCCCTTTTTTTTAAAAACCTAGATTTTGGTTCATTTTTTGACCTGGAGCATGACCTCCCGGATGAGCTCATCAGTTCCTCAGACCCGGGTCTGACCAACGGAGATCCCAGCCAGTTCCATTCTAGTTTCGGCGGCGGCGTTCAGGATGCGGCTGCAAAACACAAACAGCTGTCTGATCTCTTGCGTGCAGGAGCATCCACGCAACCGGGTGGCCCCACTCCTAACAGTGCACCCTCTGGGGCCTCCATGTCAATGATGGGAGGGGTCGGTGGACCTCAAGGCATGCACCATCAGGGGCAGCAGCAACCTGGACTAATGCAGCAGGTTGGAATGGTGCCGAATAGAGCGGCGGCAATGATGGGTGGCCAGAAGGGCACCACTGGACAGCAGGGGCATCAGCACCAAAGTCTTATAGGGGGGCAGGTAGTGAATGGGTCGCCCAGAATGGGTTACCCTGGTAACACAGGAATGGGTAGCAATAGTAATATTTTGGCAGAGGCCTTGCAGCAGCAGCAGGGTGGTCCGACGCTGGGAGCTGGGGGTCAAGCAGGAATGAGACCACATCAGCCTGGTGCGATGAAGCAGGTGGGTAGACTCACAGTGAAAATGTCAACACTAGTTAGGTAGAAGTTGTTTTTTTTTATGTACATCATATGACACCTTAAATATGAAAAGTAGATATGCTTTGATGAATATTTGAAAAAATTCCTAAAAATGTTGCTTAATTAAAATGCACATAAGTTTGCAGGTAGACAGTCAGGTTTTTCTTCCTCATAAATTTAAATCCATAAGTAAAAGCTTTTAGTTTGTGCTACAGTGCTGCTGAGGATGAGTTTCTTTTTTTCACAGCAGGTGTAGGGAAGACTGTGGTTATGTGTTGGGACTCGCAGCTGTTCCACAGTTAGCTCTGTGGTATCGATGGTTAACCTCCATGCCACATTACAGTTGTGATTTTCTTCCAGTTGGTATGGAGTTATCTCTGTTAAACTTCAAGCAGCTAGGTGGAGCTGTTCTCCTGCATCCATCCTCTAGTTGTGAATAGTCAGTCTAGGGTGTATTGTCTGCATTTAGTTTATTCAAAGGCAGAAGCACAGATAAGTCATCTTCTGTCCTCTTTTCCCCATTTTATTTATTTATTTTTTATCCTTCTCCAGATGAATTTGATGGCTAACGCGGGGTCCTACGGTGGTACATACAGCCATTCTGCTGGCCAAGGGCTGCCTGGAGAGGGGCTGGCCCCACAGCTCCAGAATAAAACAGGCCTACCTAACAGCATGGCTGCCCAGTTCAACATGGACAAGAAGACGCCTCCTGTTCAAGGCATTCCAGGGATGGTAGGGATTGTTTTCTTATGCTCTGCTCAGAAGTTACTGCCACAGATATCCATCTCTGTTTTAGGGGTAGATAGATTTTTATTATTTTTTTTTTTTGAGCTTTTATGCAGCAGTTAGATTTTTTTTAGGTCTCAGAAACATCAACTTTGTGTGATTTCACTTTGAATAGCTCTGACTCCTGATGGAGGATCATAATATATATCATCGTTATTGATTGAATTATTTTTTTTTTTACTAATTTGATTGAAACTGATAAATTCACGATTGTTCCTTTTCTAGCACTTTGGTTTGAATGAAGTTAAAACTAGCTCATATATAATTTTATCATGTTAACCCCATTCCATACTCAAACCCTTTTACACTCATTCTTTATCAGCGTATTTGTCTCTTAGTTATTACGGGATTAAGAATCAGTCCTGCTTGCAGGTTTGAGATGATTCATATTCAAGATGTAGGGAGGTTTTAGCAATACTTTTGGAGAAGCTACTAATCCTCCCTTTTGTTTTCACAATAAGAACATATTTGATAAATGAGGAACCTCTCTCAATAAAAAAAAAGAAAAGAGACAATTTAGTCCTAGTTAGACAAAAGCATTTATTGTGGATTTGATTCTGGGTTAACTCTTGTTGATGGTGAAAACAGTTTTTCTTAACTTTAAGGCTACCCTCTGGGTGTAGCATTATCCAGGTTCAATGTATTTTAGACCCTAAACTACAGCTAAGCATTTCAGATTCTGAGGAATTAAAAATTGTCCTTTATTTGAGCCCTTAAAATGAATTTTGAAGCAAATTCTAATGTGAGCATCAAAAGTCGCCTATATATGCTGGTGTAGTTTCTTTTATATATCTGGTTCCCAAGGTACTGTCATATGAAGAGGTAGCATATATGTGTTTACNGGTTCCCAAGGTACTGTCATATGAAGAGGTAGCATATGTGTTTACACGGTTTCCGCAGGTCATTAAAAATCATTAAGTAATTAAATTATAATTGTTTTAATTAAGGCCTTAAAATTCATTAAATCTGATTATTGTGGCATTTAAAATTCTTTATTAAACAAAAAAAAATAAAAAGTTTAGAAAAACTAGTGTTTCACTGATACCAGTATCGGGCGGGCCCCCCAATCCAGCACCAAAATGGTGGTATCGATATCTGCGAGTACCAACAAATGGGGCAACGATACCATTTTGAGCGTTTGTCACCCATTCCAGGTAGGCAATAAAACGTTCTACTGGATTCACTTTGTATTAGTCTTTTTCCTGCTTCACAAAGGTAGGCAGCAGCTTGACAAAGCCATGATTGCAACTATTTTCCATCCAAGTTCTTCGTACATACACACACACATCAATTTTAAACAGATGGTATCGGTATGGTATCGGAATTGGCCAATACTGAACAGCCGGATATCGGGGCCAAAAGATGGCATTGGCGCAACACTAATAAAAAACATTTTTGTCTGATATATTATATCGCAATATATTTGCGCAGAATCAAGAGAATGCCAAGAGTTTGTGAAGCAGTAATCAAAGCAAAAGGTGGCTACTTTGAAGAAACTAGAATATAAGACATATTTGCAGTTGTTTCACACTTTTTTGTTAAGTATATAGGTGTTCCATAGATGTGAATCTTCAATATCCATTAAATTAAGGAGAAGTCTTTTTGGTCTGGATGAGCACCATTAAATAGCTGAAAATGAATTTTTTTATAAGGAAAGGGTTATCAGACCACACATAGATTTCCTTTATATTCAAAAAGTTGTCCTTATGAGCACTATTGTTTCACCCCACAATCAATCATGTACATCTAGACCTCATTCGTCTTCCCATTAGCAACATTACACAGACGTCTTTAACAAAAAAAAAACAAAAAAGACATTATTCACTTGTAAAATAAACATTTTGGATCTCTAGAAATTGATTTCAGANTTCCATATTTTTACTGGTCGGCATTTGTATTATTTTGACTATGAAGAGGGGTATTTAAGATACCATAAATTAAATGTATTTTAGTGATCTATACATGGAACAACAGCGAAGAGAGTGCTTTTAATAAATGTAAAAACAGCCTGCCACAGTACACTTCATATAGTATTTTACATTAGCTCTAGCACCAATCTTCTCCTTTGCCATCTATAGGATGGTTTATACTCAGATATCAGGTTGTCTGGTTTTGTGTCTTAATGCAGATATGCCACCGCCCCTTCCACAGACACGCTGCTGCACCTCTCCAAAATTGTAGGTGACCGTAGACAGTGCTGCAGACAGAAGGCCTCTGATTTGTCTAATCGACATCCGCTCTATACTATGCGTATTGCCTGTTTGGTACCTTATTGGCTTGTTTTGTTGGTATTACTGCCATTGTGGAAAACGACTCTTGAAGATCAGAACGCTAGGACCCTTTTTCCACCTGGATCCCTGCGGCTTTTCGGCCTCATGTCCCTCCGTTGTCGCGCAAACTTGCCCCCTGTGTTTTTCCACTTCCTCACCTCATCGGACGTATGTAGACCCCTAAACTAGTTCGGGATTGTGCCTTTTGCCTCGTGGCATGGAATAACATAGCACAGACCATGTTTCAAAATTTGGCATAAATAAAAAATATCTGATACAAGCCCACTGCGACACACTGCTGTGGGGAGGATAACCAGCCCTTTCCTCTCCTTTGCGGCTGTAGCACTGTTTCTCCGTCTTTTAAAAATTTTTCTTTTCATTTTTTCATTTAAATCTTTACTCCCATTGGTGGGAAAAGGGCACTTACTATTGTCATGGTGACTTTTCAAATCTGAGCTCCACCGATAATGGCTTTTCATACTATTTACGCATGTGCTAAACTCCTCTTCTATCCAGTATTGTTTAAAGTTTAGTAACCTATTGGTTGGGTCAGTTTTTCCTCATACTTATTGTTGACTGTTGCTTAGTTAACAAAAAATATTTTCTAATATTCTGCACTACAGAATTGGCGATAAAACTATGTGTGATTTGTGCTTATATCGTATCAATTTATTATGGGTATCGGTCAATACGCAAAACTACAGTATTATAATTTTATTGGAAATGAAATGGTTGTATCCGGGCATCCCCAGTAGTGTATCATCGCATTGCTCCACCAGAATAGATCAGTTACATTAGCCTAACATTTATTGATTTATTTATCTTTTTTATTGTCTCACTCCATATAATAAATCTGTGCTTTACACATAAATATTCTACAGCGTTACAGCAATGAAGCTGTTGATACATTATTCTAGAAAATTCTCAAATCCTACAACTTCGTTTGCAGTCAGTGTAACCATAGTAACGTGTAATATGGGCCATACTACTCGTTTCTAGCTAATGCTGTATGTTGTGGTTGAAGGGAAATTGAATTGTTAAAACACACGGCTGCAGTCATCCTCTTTTCCATTTGGCTCAGACCCTGAGGAAATATTTTCTAATTGTAGGAGTTGATCATGGCTTTACATGTAAGATGAGTACATGGGGAAAGATTTTATTAATTTAATGCTATCTGCAAACATCAGAAAGTATGTAGATAGCCGATTCCCCTAGTGTTTGTTTACTCTAAGTTCAAATTTCAGTAGTAGCTGTAGCATAAATGATGAATTCTCTGCACCAAAACAAAATTTCCAGTTGTTTTATAACACTGACAATACAAGTATTTCCAGCAGAGAACACTGCAAGTTGATCTTCACTTTGATTTGTTGAACTAAACCATTTAGAGATGTTTTGTAACAGGAATTAATTTACAGTTTAAAGCCCATAACCCTGCTTCTCTATCACAGACCACTCAGCAGCAGCAGTCTGGCGGTGTGTCTGCATCAGTCGGCGGGCCCCAGGTTGGGCTGAACGCAGTGGGAGTAGGACCAGGGGCCACGCCTCCCACAGCCGACCCCGAGAAGCGGAAGCTCATCCAGCAGCAGCTCGTCCTCTTGCTCCACGCGCACAAGTGTCAGAGGAGGGAGCAGGCCAATGGGGAGGTGCGGCCGTGCAACCTGCCCCACTGTCGCACCATGAAGAACGTGCTGAACCACATGACTCATTGCCAGGCTGGCAAGTCCTGCCAGGGTGAGTTTGATAAAATGCACCATCTGCTTTGGTCGTAGCATAAGCAACGGGTTTGTTTGTAAAGATGCTCAGGGACTTTTTATGTGTTTGTATCTTTACTAGATTGTTACTATTTTTTTTTCTTCATATCTGGATGAGTTCTTCTCTCCTCAGTTTGTGGTTTTTCTTTAATTGACTTTGCTTCCACTGTCAATGAGCCTCCATCTGGACATAGTTCTAAAGCCTTCAATGACTCATACCAGAACTTTCTCAGTTTTGGCCTCTTTCTCTCCTTCTTTTGACTAATATTTTCCCCTTTCTGCCTCTTATCATTGTCATGTCATTCTTTTAAAGACTCTCACGCTTTCTACTTTTCTGCCTCCCCCCTCCAGTTGCACACTGTGCCTCATCTAGACAGATCATCTCGCATTGGAAGAATTGCACGAGGCACGACTGTCCCGTATGCCTACCGCTGAAAAACGCTGGAGACAAGAGGAACCAGCAGTGTGAGTGTTTCTGTTCTCACCCTGACTGCTGTCATTGAGCAATGATTAACTAAAAACACAATTTTAAAATCACGTCTATTAATTTCCTTTATCTCCTCCGCATCGCTGCAGCTCTGGTCAACAGTGCAGCTGTGAGTTTAGTGAACTCTTTAGGAGGAGCGGGACCAGGCAGCCAGTCGAGCACTCCAAGTCTCAACCCTCCCAACCAGATCGATCCGAGCTCCATAGAGAGGGCCTACGCCGCGTTGGGTCTGACATACCAGGGCAACCAGATGTCTCAGCAGCAGCAGCCGGCTCAGGCCGCCATGCCAAACCAAGGCCTTCAGGGACAGCCGGGGATGAGGACTTTAAATCCAATGAGTTAGTTCATTTTCTATTTCTAGCAGCAATTTTTCTAAAAGTAATTTCCTCATTCGGTTATATTGCTACAGTCATTTTATTGGATTTCATATAATGGAGCAGAAAAGCATATTTGTCAAGCAGCTACAGAGTAAAGTTTACTTAGTGAGACAACTGCATATATTGATTTCTTTGCAATTATAGTTTAACTACTTTGTTAGTCACATGAATCCTCATTAACATCCAAGCATTTCTGTGGTTTAAACAGGAAGTTTGAAGCTGGAGTTTAAACATTTTTGTAAGGTTGTTTCTGCTCCAGGCTTATCGTCTGATTTCGTATTCTTCTTAGAAATTATCTATCAATCAAACCGACTTTGCATCACTGTCCTTCTAGTTATTGGCTTCCTAATGCTTTGGTTAATGTTTGTAGTTTTTAAAAGCTGATCATATAAAGTCCCTTGCCTCTTCACACCAGGTGGTAACTCTATAGGAGTGAATGGTGCTGTTGGGGTGCAGCCTCCAAACCAGCAGTCACCGCTGCTGCCGGATTCCATGTTGCACAGCATGAATGCACAAAGGCAAGAGCTTCGTTGCAGCCACTCATCTACCATTCTGACAGATTCTAAATTAGCTTGGCATAGTCTGAAATGTTAACAAGTTGTCTGGTTCTTTCTCAACCCCAGTTTGATGAACGATAGTGTGGGGAACCTGGGCTCCTTGCCTACGGCCACACCCCCTTCAGCTGCAGGGATGAGGAAGTCCTGGCATGAAGACATCACGCAGGACCTTCGCAACCACCTTGTCCACAAGCTGTGAGTCGGTTGGATGTCGTAATTTCATAGAAATAGAAGCTCATAAAATAGATCTGGATCGTTTCCTCAGCTGACTTCAACGCTGTTAGAAAGATTTGTTTGGAAATCTGTTTTCTGTTTCTGTGTGAACAGAGTCCAAGCCATCTTCCCAACTCCTGACCCCGCGGCGCTAAAGGACAGGCGGATGGAGAATTTGGTGGCCTACGCTCGGAAAGTAGAGGGAGACATGTACGAGTCGGCAAACAGCAGGGTAGGCATCCCTCAAATGGAGGATGGAGAAATGTGCAGTAGATGGGATGTTTGTTATTTGTGTTGTGTAATTTCCTCCCACCCTCCTGCTGTGCTGCCTCCAGGCGGAGTACTACCACCTTCTGGCAGAGAAGATCTACAAAATCCAGAAGGAGCTGGAAGAAAAGAGGAGGACACGGCTCCAAAAGCAGGGCATGATGCCAGGCCAGCCCTGCATTCCTCCCTCTGGCCTCCCTCAGGGTCCTCCTGGCATGGGCCAGCCCCCAGTGCCCCCTGTGCAACCCACCAGTAAGTAAAGAATATCCACCTGATTTCTGGATATACAGATTTGGAATTGCTTGTATGAAGATAACCGCTACATCTTTAAAGCTACAATTGTATTTAAGTGATTGATATATGTGAAAATCTGTAGGGACCCCTGGTAGAAATAGCTGAAAAAGCCTCTAAATACCTTTTTTGTTTATTATTAACTTAACATAGAAAAACGAGCCAATGTATTTAGTTTGGGAGAAATAAATGCATGTTAAGGAATAAATATTTTAAACCTAGCGACACAAGTATTACATTTCCTTTAAATTCCTTATTGCAATTCCTTTAAAATAAATGACAGGTTTTGATTAAAATCAGGATTTTTCAGAACCTATTATGTGGTAATACATGATTTTATGTTTCTCTAGCTAGAAATGGGTAACCCATAGGTCCATTTTTTTTAATAAGTCTCCTGTAGGCTGAGCAAGCACCCATGTTTATCATCACATTACAGCACAGGTACTGAGAAGGATAGGAAGTCACTTCTGGGCCTGAACTGAAACAGCTTTTAACAAAAGAGGCTAAGATTGAAATTTTCTTAAAGAAAAACTTTTCTGTTTTTTTCTGCAAAACCTCTGGGGTGAGCTAAAGAGGAGAGCACATCAGAGCGGACCAACCTTTTAAAAGCTCGTCGTCATATTGGCTCAAATGGATTTGACAAATAATTAAAATCAGGATGCTGATTAGTTTTAGATTTTTATATTGTATTAACTTATCACTGAAATTTTAAATGAACGATGTCTGGCCTCAGAGCTGAAGTGATATCTGAATTTTTGTCATCCTACCAGATGGTCCCCATGCCGATCCGTCCATGATTAGACCTGCTGGTCCAAATCAGATGATCAATAGGATGCAGAACCCAGCAGGTATGTCAATTTGCAATTAGTACTTAATGGATACAAAGCTTTTTGTTGTAGCATTTTAAATTCCTTATTTCTCTTTTAAGGAATGACCCAGTTTCCTCAGATGGGGATGCAGAGTATGAGTCAGAGGTCAACGCCTCCTCTTCCTCTCAATCCTCAAATGAACCAGGTTAGCATATCTGTCTCTGAATAAGTAGTAATGTTTTTAGAAACAACCATTTTGGTGTGTTAAAACCTAATGAACTTTTAAATGGAGGGTTTGTGCTTCTTGAAGAGATTTAAAGGAGGCTGTCCCTGAATTGAAGAATTTTAATGTTCTTTGTTTTGTTTCCAGATGGGTATGGGGGCAACACGGATGGGTCAGCCCAGTGCTGCTCAGCTACAAAACCAGTACCTTCCTCCAGGCCAGTTTCCTGTCTCCAGTCCTGGTCTGGGTTCCGGTCCTGTTGGCATGAACCAACCAGGAGCCCAGTCTTCTGTGCCTTCAGTAGGCGTCCACTCACTTTGATTTTTATCTTCTGAAATTAAAGATTGATCCTTTATGTATGATTAGCTTCCGTGTGATTTAATGCAGAAATATTTATCTTGTGTTTGATCCTCTTTAGCAGAACCAGATGTCTACACCTCCATCCATTCCCGCCAGCAGCCCTGCAGCACCGTCCGCCTCCTCTGTCCCATGCTCTGGAGGAACTTTTGGTCCTTCTAACGGCAACGGTCCTGGACCCATGTCCAACCTTCATCCGACCTCCACCCAATCCCCCTCCTTTCCTCACTGTCCACCGGTCCGCACAAACTCCCCTTCGCCGGCTCGCAGCTTAACGCCTCAGCCTCATCAGACGCCGCCGGCACAACCCCGCTCTCAGACCCCTCAGCCACAGACCCCATGCACACCACAAGCTGCCACCCCACAACAACAGCAGCAGCAGCAGCAAACTCCCCAAATGCACCAGCCTGTCCAATCAGGCCCGACAGGGAACTCAGAAAAATCCAATCAGTTTTCAGAGCAGACACTTGGGGGCGTTGCCTCTCCAGAGCCTTCAGGAGCTCCGACTCCTTCCGTCCCATCACAGAACGATCATGCACCACAGCTGCCACACACTCCGGTAAACATAACTACTACTCCTAAATAATCCACAATAGAAAAGCTGCTTTTGTCATTCTTAAACTCTTCTCTTCTCATTTGCTTGTTTCTTAGTCCTCTCCTAAGCCTTCCCTGACAGCTGAAGGACAGGTTCCTTCTCCAGCTTCAGTTACAAGCAGTTCTGACCGCAATTCCCAGCTAGCTCCCACAGAGAGCCTTGCTTCTAGTCAGGATGACATCAAAATGAAGATCGAGAAAGAAGAAGAAGAAGAGGAGGAAGAGGATGTAGGTGGCGACGCTGAGGGAAACCGTAAGGGGAAGATGTGCAAGACTCAGTCTGAGGTGAAGCATGAAGACAAACTAAAGGTAAGATTGTCCTCATTTTCACTAAAAATGTTGCACATTATCAATGAAGAATTCCCACCTTAATGCGATCATCCTTTTGCAGACTGAGGATGAGAAGCCACCAAGAGATGCGTGTAAACCTGAGCCCATGGACACAACGGCGTCATCTTCTGGGTCATTGTCAGCAGCGGCAAGTGAAGACAAGAAGCCAGAGGTGAAGAAGGAGCCCAAAGAGGAAGAGGAGGGATCAGGGTCATCAGCCACCAACAGCTCCTCAGCCAGCAGCCAGAGCAAGAAGAAAAGTAAGTGCTGGTTCCTTTCAGGGGGGAGATAGAAGAGATTGAAGAATTTAAACCGGAGCATTTCTAGAGCTGTAATCTGCATAAAGATGACATATAGTTTACAATGGGTACTGAGCTTTGTGGTGCACAGTCTGTTATAAGGTTTCAAAAATATCCTTAAAGGTATAGTGGAGGATTTTCGCAGATTTGTCAAAAGACCCTCCCTCTCTGCTTCTAAAAAAAATATGCACATGCACAACCCTGTACCCTAGAGGGAAAGCCTGTTAAATGCATGCGAGAGCATTCACAAGCCCATTTCTCCTCGTGCACGCTCTGTTTAAAAGTTGCTGTTTGCATTGCTCGTACAAGCTTACTTTCCAAAAGATGATTTGCAATTTTTTCTTTTACCACTGGTAAGTGAAAATGGCGACGAGCACGTAGGACAGTCTTATGTAAACATATAACAGAATGGTGACGATTAGGAAGACCACTTATCTTGATGATCCACCTGTAAAAAGAACATCCACCACTATACCTTTAATTTAAGGACTGGGAAATAAGATTATAGAAATCCCACTTTTAAATAGAAAATAGTTATTTAGTGGTTAAAAATAAAGTGAAATACTTTTTTAAATTTTAACATCTCTGATGGGACAGCGATTGGTACCTCTGCAGGTGATACTTTCAGCAACCTTTTTTACAAACCGTAAATGCATAGACCTCTATAACATTTCATAATGTTGTAGCATTGAAGAGGATGGATGTTTTATTTTTATTGTATGATCTCTTTAGAGTTCTGACGCCTTCGGACACTTCAGTTCACCCTGTTGGTTTTCTGTGGGATTGATGATCATGGAAAAATGTCAATTTTGTGTCTGAACCGTTATTGTGGTTAGCTAGCCATAAGTTTGGACGATTGTCTTATCTGCTTGTGACGCCCTGCATTCAAAGCTTTGAAAGGTTAAGCACTCGCTCTGTATCACAGATCCTCCACTGTACTTAAGTGATAGCAAGCTGCTTATTTATCCTTTGTCACATCCTGATCCAACCTGTTTGTTGCTTAAAGGCTAAACCTTGCTTATCTGGTTTGGAGTTAGCAACAATTATTTCCTAAACTGGGATATCCCAATTTACGTGTTCAGCTATATGATGGAAAATAAAAGAAAATTTTTCAGATTAGATGCGCCTAAACATGGCAGGATAGCTGGTTCAGTACTTCCTATATCATATGTGTATTATGGGTGCTGTCCTGGAGCATTGCAGAAACCCTCATCTTAACTTAAGTCCTGACTTTTGTAATTTTTTACACTTCTCTCTTCAGTTTTTAAGCCAGAGGAGCTGCGTCAGGCTTTGATGCCGACCTTGGAGGCTTTATACCGCCAGGACCCTGAGTCCCTTCCCTTCCGCCAGCCGGTGGACCCCCCGTTACTGGGAATACCCGTACGTATTCGAACTAGTAACAAAACTAACCTGGTAAGGGACTGCACTGGCTGCCATTTTGCTTCAACTCCATCCAAGCATACCTTTAATTTCTGTTTATTTTATCCATTTTTTCCCTTGCTATTGTTACTTTAGATTAGAGTTTGTTTTATTTTTGTCTTCTTGCTGCTATTCTTTTCCCCTGCATGCTGAAAGTGAAGATATATTTAGGATTGTGTGTGTATGATTTGCTTTGTTGATCTTGTAAATCAAAGCTCTGGCTCTCATGAACATTAATTGAACTTTTTTCTGTTAAAGCTTCTGCTATATACATTAATCTATACAGCATTTATTTAAGTGGTTTGCTGCACACTTTCTTCTAATTAATCAGAATAAAGTGTGACTAATTGGAACCAAAATTTGTTCACGAGCCAGATGCTTTTATTTATCATTTATTTTATTTTTATCCATCTTTTTTTTGCCTTTATCATGTTTTTTATTATTTCTTCCATCCTCATAAACCATTGCTAGCTTTCTGAATTAGTTCCTCATCAGTAAGGGTTTAACAGTGTTCAGGTAGGAGATGCTGCGATGCCATAAAAACTCAGCCTTCACTTGGTCTGCCTCAGAAGAAGTATTTCTCTCAGACTGGCTGGGAAATGGAGCAAATTAGTAGATCTTTAAGAGTCGTCTGAGTTATTATTTTCCATCTTTTCTGAATTGGAAAAAAGAACTTGATTAGTGTTTGTAAAAGCCGCACCTTTATAACCTCCAACCTGGTTGTCATTTAAAGGTCCTATCATGCTTATTTAGGCATTGCAAATTAAACAATGTGCATATATATAATGGGAAAAAAAATAATTACTGATCAGTTTAACCCTTTATAGGGCACACAGTGAAATACTTTTAAAAAATCAAAATTTCAAGCCATTACTGACCTTACACTGCAAAAATGATCTATAAATCAATAAAAATGTCCCAAATTAAGTGTATTTACCCTTGATTTGACAAGGTTAATAAGATGATTTGCCAAATCAATGAGATTTTTACTCTTAAAATAAGATAATTACTTAAAATGAGACAAAGCAATTGTTTTTTTCTTATTTTAAATGTAAATTATCTTGTTCCATTGGCAAATTGTCTCACTTTCCTCCTCAATTGAAGAGAAAATTCACTTATTTTAAGAAAAAATAACTTATTTATTAAATTTCATTTTATTTGCAGTAACATAAAAAAAATATGGATATTTTAATGGAAAAAAAGTAATAACAAGAAACGCCAACTTGACCGAATATATAAATAAAAATAACAAAAGTGCCTCTATAAGAAATTCACGAAAAACACTCAGAGAGAGAAAGAAACACATTTTATTTGGTCCAACATGACCGTAGAGGCATTAATGCTGATAATGGCGCTTCCATTTTTTAGTTTATACACCTATATATAATTGTGAACTAGGATTATGAATTATTATGATTTTTTTTTTTACTTTACTGTATAACTTTTCAATTAGCTTTTTACCTTTTTTTTCTTGGCTTAACATTTTTTCGACTTAAGTTGAAAAAGTGGGTAATATATCATTCAAGGGCTCATCTAATTGGTCAAATGCCAAAATAAGATGCACAGCCATGTAGCAGGATCTTTGCTGAACGGCTGGATATAGATCTTGTGCTTCTAGACCTCACTGAGGGACAGGGGGACTCCATTTGTAATTTGATGAAAAACTGTAACTTGCCCTATAAAGAGTTAATTGCATCTGCAGTATAATCAGAATTTTGCAAAACTCTGCTCTTAAATCGGAGAGGAACTCAATTTTGGTCACATTACATTTATTAGGATTAAAACACTGACTGTCTCGCTCCAGGTCTTTAGTTGGCGGTAATATGCTAACTGTTGATTTACGAACACACAGAAAGGAACAGAGAATTGCAGCAAGTATACAGATCCATGCATTCAGGCAGAAGTAATCGCTTCTCTAGAGGCTGCAAAATACATGAGGCAGAGGTTCACTTTCTAACAGCAATGACCTTTAACATGCTGCCAGAGCTACAACGGATCAGTTTGGTAGAGTAAACCAGTTTACATTCTAATAATAATCTATTCCAAGACTTTAAAGTAGCATTTTGAACACTTCATTCTTATTTGTTATATTTATTATACTGTAATACTGTCACTGTATCTTGCGAGTGACACACTAATATTTTGAAAATCTCTAGATCTATTCATTTTATTCTTCTGCATAACAACTGGAGTCTGTCTCTACAGCCCGTTTTGGTAATATGCATCACTTGTTTGTATGTATGAGTGGTTCCATTCAGATATGAGTGTCTTTTAATATCTCTTGTTGCCATGGTGACACTTAGATGGACTCTGCTCTATGAAACTCACACCTAATAGTTTCTTGCTGTTGTTGGAACTTAAAAAGAAGTAGTTATTTTTTCAACGTCCTCCTCTTCGCTTCCCCATCAAACGGTGCAGGGTTTTGTGGAAAAGCGAGGGGGGGTGGCACTGACAGGAAAAACTGCTTCCAGCCATCGATGCATTTCCTTCACCTCAACACTGTTGGCCTGAATGCTGCCATCTCATTAGCACTCATGCTGCTGGCATTGTAGCTTAAAGCCTAGCTTTCCTGCCTGCTGCTCTGTTTTTCATGGCTTTGCACCCTGGTCAGTTGCTTATCATTGGAAGTTTTGTTTGCTTTTAGGTTTTAGCAGAGAATCCATCCAGCTGTCTAGAAAACTGTTTAAATCTACTGTTAAGGACCAATTGATTGAGATTTATGATGACATGCTCGGCCCCAGCTGCAGCATGATCATGTTAAAATCTTCTTGCATCTTTTGGGAAGATTTTTACCAGCTGTAAACTGGGCAGGCTGGTCCTCTGGCTGATGTAGATGGGTAGATTTGAGGTGTTGGGTGCAAAGCAGAGAGCTGGAGGGCAGAAGTTGTCATGTCTCTCTGTTTGCACATGAACCTTCTTCTTTGCAGCGCTCAACAACATTGTCCCCCTGCACCCTCTTCTCTCCCTACTCTGGTCCTGTCGGTTGCCTGCAATGCCGCCTTCTGTGTCAACAATGCCGATGATGCTGGTCGCCTTCCTGCTACCAACCTTCGTCGATGTTTGACGATCCTTTTGCTTAACCACTCAACCTGACCTAACATGGACAACCATCCCAATCCAGGACTACTTCGACATCGTCAAGAACCCCATGGATCTGTCGACCATTAAGCGGAAGTTGGACACAGGGCAGTACGAGGAGCCATGGCAGTACATCGAAGACGTCTGGCTGATGTTCAACAACGCCTGGCTGTACAATCGAAAGACGTCTCGAGTCTACAAGTACTGCTCCAAACTGGCCGAGGTGTTTGAGTCGGAGATCGATCCTGTTATGCAGGGCTTGGGCTACTGCTGTGGGAGGAAGGTAAATCACAACTGTTGTTTTTTTATCGTTTGTGTGGGTCTTAAAAACTCAACGTTTGACTGCTAGTTTACAAAGAATAGTGTTGAAAATCAGTCATTTATCTAAGATCAAGTTATTGTTGCCAAGTTATTTTGATGCTACAAAAAATAATTAACTCATCAAGGATATTAGCTTTGCTAATGCTACCTAAATTTAGCTTGCAAGCAGAGTACCTATATACAGGCTTTTAGCTAGGAATATATCACAAGGTGTACACCTTGGTGTATCACATCTTTAGGCTTTGCGTGTTGTTGAATGTTGAAATTTATACTCAGAAATGCTATTTCTTGCATTTTTAAGGTGGAATGTAGCTAGCTTTTTCTCTTAGTTACAACACTTTTGTCCTGAGGGAAGCATGTGTGCTTGAGTAGAGGGGGAAATTTCATAGGGAGATATCAGATCATCTTTAGGTACAATGTTATGTTTCACAGGTTAATAAAAAAAAAAATCAGAAAGTGTAACTTAAACTTACCGCTAAAGGTAAAACTTGATTACATTTAAAACAAGCTGACCAAACTGAAAAACTGTCTACAAATAAGCCAGGACTTTTTTTTTTTTCTGTGTATCTACTCTGTTAAGAATACAGCTGACCCTGAAGCGAATCAGAAACTTAATTCAGTCATGTTTTCATGTATCTTAGTACATTTTGTAAATGTAATCCGATGTGTTACACGAGCAGGTGTGTTGCGCCAAAGGGCAGTTATACCAGTTGCAAATGTCCAGAGGGCAAAATAAGCACACTGTCATCCACAATAACATCCATTTATCGATCTTTTGGAAAAAAAAAATCGAAGAACCATTAAAAAATCACAGCATCTGTTTGATATTTGTTACGGATTTAGCACAGATCGCTCCCACCTCCCCAGTTGTCATGTACGTTAGCTGTTCCAAAGGAAAGAAAAAAAAATAATAATTACATAGTTATCAGGTTTCAATGAGTTTTCATAAACTTTTCAAAGTTTTGCTTTCCTGCTTGCATACAGCGCCGCGAGCTTATTCCCGTGAATGAAATTGTCCGCAGGGACAGATATTCCACCATATTACTGGGGAAAATTAGGGCATGCCAAAGCCGTACATCCCCAATACAGGGCGTACAATTTCTAATATTTTTAGTAAATGTCCGTACCCATTGCTAGCTGAAAGCCTGCTTATATAAATGAAATAAACCCAACATGGAATGATTTGCTGGTTGAAGATATTAGTTATTGAGAGATAATACCGCTCTTAGAACGATTTGACTTATTTGTAACGTGTGTAAGTTTATCACTATGTTTTGGCTCTTAATGCTTTCAGTTCAGCCTCAATCCTCCTCAGGCTTGAAGATACCAAATTTTTAAGTGTTAAAAATAGCTTTGATTTAGTAGATTTAAGCATCAAACTAGGACTCTTTTTTTTCAAAGTCCTGAATTTAATTGAATCTGACTGAGACATCCATGTTTACCTAATATAGTGTAGCTCGAATAGTTATTAGCTAAAAAACAAAATACATGTTTAAATAAAATATAGAGGTTTTTAAGGGGGGATATTTTTCTTAATGAAGAGTAAATGAAAGATGTTTTTTTTGTCTCTTCCCTGTTGCAGTACGAGTTTTCTCCCCAAACCCTTTGCTGCTATGGAAAACAATTATGCACCATCCAACGCGATGCTTCATATTTTAGTTACCAGAACAGGTAAGAGCCTTCAGCATAAAACTACCTTTAGAGTGTTTTGCTTTTGTAAAGATAAAGACGAAGCTGCTGGGATCATCTAGTCTGTCATGTTTTTTGTTGTTTTTTTGTTGTTCTTTTTTATATTAGATATACCTCTGCAGCATAGCATCAGTCAATGAAATCACAGAAGAGATTAATTTTTGGCTTCAAATGTTAACCGTGGCGCCATCACCATCTTCATAGTTCACTGTTTTTAATTTTCATGAAGTCATTCATAAAGTGGGCTCCTTTCTTCTCCAGCTGTGCTTCGTTCACAGCACCATTGTTGCTGCATAAAATTGTAAAAACCTCATGCTTTCCGTTTGGGAGCAGGGTTGGTTTGTTTTCTCCACCGGAGGAAAAGCTCCCACTTTATGAATGGGCAGAAAGGATGATGGATCCCTGTTGCTCTATCTCTTCCTCATTCACCTTCTCATATATGGAGCCTTGTATCCTCACTGCCCTGCTGCCCCACGGCTCCTAGTGCTCTCTCATGTTGCTGTAATGTTTTTGTTGTTGTTGTTGTTTACCACTGGATGTCTGATGCTAATCTTTGCTTTGCCTTGGCTCTCTGTCCTCTGTTGGTTGTTTTCTACCTCTTATTCGCCCCTGCCCCTCTGTCTCTCCATCTTTGTCCCTGTCCAATCTGTAACAACTTATTACACATCTTTTTTTTTATTATTTATTTTTATCTTCTCCCCCCCCCATCTATCTCCTTGCCCTTCTCCTTCCTATTTTCTTAACGCTTGTGATGTCTGCATTGGCCTGCTTTGGTGTGACCAATCATCCACTCCAAAATTAATGCACAATCTCAAAACACAACCGCCCACACAAAAACCGCGCATCACGATTGGCCGCTACCTCCTGGCGACGGCCCACCCTGGCCTCCCTGCCTCCACCTGTGTGTGCGCGCTTCCCTGGCCTGCCCTGCCCCGCCCTGCCCTGATTGGTGGCTGCTTCTTCGCTCCCTCTCTGTGATTGGCTGTGCTGATGACGAACGGTGTAGTTCACCAAAATATGGGCTTCTTGCTGACAGGTACCACTTCTGTGAGAAGTGTTTCAACGAAATCCAAGGCGACAGTGTATCCCTGGGGGACGACCCCTCCCAGCCTCAGACGTGAGTACCGACACACTCCTAACACAACAACATTCAGCAGCTGATCCAACTAAAGCTGAGTTTGTGCTTATATAAGCTAAAAAAGACAAAAACGTATAGACCCTTCTCTCTGGTCCTCACCTGAACTCCTGTAATAAAAACCTAAAAGGTCCTACCAGGTAGAGGCGAATGCACAACTAAATCCCTACATAAAGCATCCCAGTCCATCTTCTTATTTTAATAGATCAGTTTTTTTAGTAAATAAACACACCAGTCTTTCACTAGATGTGAGGAAAAGGCTTGTCCAGTTGGATAGTTAACCATTCAGTAGCCTTTCTGCTTATTATCAGCAGCTGTTAATGTACTAAGGTCAGAGACAAGAACGTCACAATTTGGCATCATATGAAGGGGTGTGGCCTGGATTACAGCCTTAAAAACACAAATATTACTGTAAAAATAAAACTTTAAATTTGGATATGTGACTTCACTATTCACAGTGACTAGTGCTACAAAAATGTCTTGTCAAAATCCTCATATTCTCTTGTATCAAATAAGATGTTGTTTGCTAGTATAAAAGAGGGGATGCATGTTTGTCAATGTAGAGTCAGTAGTAGACCAACTGTCTAACTAATATCAAGGTATGCAAAATGTTTAGGAAGATGGATGCCAAGACTGTTTAGAGAGCTGTTAGCATAGCCTAATGTCTCCTCTCTCCAATAGCTGCCGCACTCTTCTGATAAGCTGGTTTAAAGGAGGTTCCTATTTTATTTTTTCCGTTTATGGTAAAGACTGATTTGGCTGTTTGGGAAAAACTTTGGTTTGCGAAAAAACAGTGGGTCATTGTGTGGAGGATAAGTAGCGGCAGCTCTATTAAAAAAGACACAAGTGTTTTTAAAATGGTTAGTTAGCTACAGATGGTCTGCTGTTTAGCTGTAGAATGCAGGCTAGCACCGGTACAGATATCCTTACTGATGAACCAGCCGATAGCTGCCTGCAAACAGGAGCTCTTTACAATAAACTTTGGCTAAATTTGGTCAATGCTTAGTCTAGTTCTGTATCAGTAAATGAACAGTAAAAAATATTAAAACATTTAAACATAAAGGTATCGATGCTTTAGGGGTTATGTGTTTTTCTGTTTAAAATTAAATAAGATGTTTTACTATTTTTCTAAGCTTATGGAAATGTTGCGATTCTGTAATATTTATACTCACGGTTATCATATTTTGTGTACAACCACAAAAGGCACGGTTTGCCTTTTTTGGATGTTTTTTTGTTATCTGGTATCTTTAAGCAATAGAGGTTAAAGGTTAAAATAGCCACATTTCCTACTCTGTTCAGTCTTTCCTTTTAGTAGCTTTAAACCTCCACATTTATCCTTTATTTATGATGTCAAACGAAGATCAAACTTTAAATTTACTAACATCCAATCCCAGTAAGGCTGCTCAATCTGAATATTGTTGATTTCACCGAGCATCTCCAGCTTTAGCTGCAGTGTTGACCAGTTGACAGAGAAAGGTGTAGAAAATAATGATTTAAATCTGTGATACATTGATAGAATCATTATATTAAAATTCTTATTATTCATTAATCTAATAATTAAAACCAGGCGAGCCAAGTATTTATGACAGTTTTTGTCGACGCTATTCAATCGTACAGTCAAAGCCGTTTTAAATGAATCTAAAAGTTGTTCCCAGTGATGTCAGAGCATTTAAAGTCCTGGTTCATGTACTTTGAATCGGCAGAGGAGATCATTCTACTGCAGCGTTTAATTTGATGGAAACCTTTTAAGTGACTGCACTGTTTAAAAAAAAAAAGTTAGTAGTTGGTCATAAAACAATACCTTTAAGCAACACTGTCTAAATTTGGACCCTAATATTTGAATTCAAGACATGTTAAATGATTGTTTCGGTCAATATGCAGCCCTTGTTGCGTATCAGTGCTCCGTGCAGGCTGCTCTTCCCAAAAACGTATCTATGTAATGTGAAAGGGATTGAGGTCATGTGACGCAGAGCGCCACTTTACAGCAATCTGAGCTCCCTTTAAACACAAGAGGTCACTAAAATAAAAGTTGTTGTTGCCAAATAGACAGATCAGACATAAGTTTGGTACCCTGATGTAGGATTTAATCTAAAAAGAAGAATGTAGCCTTTTTTTTTTTTTTTTTTTTTAACCAGTAACTCCTTTACTTCTTAATCTCCTTTATTAAAGTTTTTTATTAGCATTTTTCAATACTCAGAGGGAGATTGTTTCATTTTGTGCTGTAAATTGCATTTGTAGACACCCTCTAGTTCTAGTGCCCATGGTTGCTAAAATTTACAAAGTGGTGCTTTAAAAATATCAATGGGGAAAATCAATACCATAATAATTAATGATTTAACTGCAGTTCACTAATTTCAACATGTACCCGTCATTCTAAAAGCTCAGATGTGTTTAGATTATTGATGCACCAAACTGAAATTTTCTGTAATATTCAGGATATTGAGCAGTCTGCTCTATTTATGACTGATATTATGCAGCCGAGCTTCACATATAATTCCTTCATTCCCACAGGTCTATCAATAAAGACCAGTTCCAGAAAAAGAAGAACGACACCCTTGACCCTGAGCTGTATGTAGTCCTCTTGGCTCCCCACTCTGTTGTTCTTGTTTAACTTTATTGGACTTGTCCCAGTACGAGCCGTCCAGTCAGGATCGTCTCTGTCTAGTTCCTGACTTTTGTTTCCTCTCTGCTCAGACTCGTGGAATGTATCGACTGCGGTCGTAAAATGCACCAGATCTGCGTCCTGCATAATGACACCATATGGCCATCAGGGTAAGGAGGCGGTTCCACTAAGGTTTTAAAATAAGGACATCTTTATTTGTCCTTAGAAATTATTGAAAAGTTTTTTATTTATTTTTTTTATTTTAAGAGCCAATTTAAACTTTTTCTTTTTAATTTCGTGTTCATTTCCAGCTTTGTTTGTGACAACTGTCTGAAAACAGCCAACAAGACACGAAAAGAGAACAAATATGCAGCCAAAAGTAAGTGGACTCTCCAGACACGCCCTGGGTGGTATGAAAGAATTAAATGGCAACATGCATTGCTATATGCATATGATCCTGTCCCCTTGTTAAATGTATGTTAAAAGCCTTAGAATTGTTTTATTAGTGTAGCAAAACATCACTCCCATAGCAAAAAAGCTAAAGTGCTTAGCATCCAGATGATTGTTTCCACAGCAAGAGTCTCTCATGAACCTGACTTTGTTTCAGGGGCAGATTTTCCTTCGCTCTGTAAATTAGGATGTTCTACATTTTTATCCTGGTTAAATATCCTCAGCATTTATTTAATGTTTTCTTTTAACTTTAAATATGATCGTAGGGCTTTTTGATACAAGACAAAATATTTTCCCACAGCTATCTGTACTAAATATCAGCATTTTTTGAGGGATGGGATTCAAATCTTTGATTTAGAAAAAGGCATGTTTGCCACTGTCTGTGTCCTCACAAATATAGGAAGAGAGAGAAAGTAGTACTTCTAAAAGAAAAAAAGGATATAATATTTTTCCATGTTTATGCTTTGTGGTGCAAAATAAGCATCATAAATTCCAGGATCTGGGATTATTTGCTGATTTTGAAGTTGGTACAGATGTTCTCTGCAGCAGTCATTGGGCTGATTGTTGTTTGGCACAAAGACACAGGACACACAATCATGTAAACACATCCTACATATGTGAAGTTTAGAGACCAGTAGACCTAAGATTTATGAACAGTACCAGGAGAGGATCCAGACTCAATGAGAAAGACTGATAGAACTGTCTTTCAATCCACCATAATCTAGACCTTCATGCTGGTTTCCGCTTATCTTTACCAGGAAATGTTTGAATAAATCTGGGCCGGTTGGAACAGAAGCGTACGGGACATCACCACATTCAAAGCTAGTCTGGAGCTGCATTTAACCTACTGCTATTAATAGTAATATAAATAATAAAATAATAAATCATTACTTTTTTATTTAGTGAGGGAATGATGATTAACAGACAGACACAAATCAAATGAACATTTTGCCAAATAAAACAAGGCAGACACCATCAGAGCTAGCGGTACTTGACACAGGGCTATACTGAGAGACTGCTGCTTCAGACGGGCTAAAGTTAGCCCTCGCTGCAGTTAGCCTCATGCTACGTTCAGATCACAAGCAGCCAGAGCATGTGTGGTGAGAAACAGCCTTTGATTTGTTGGTGTGATTGATTTTTTTTTCAGGACTTCCTCAGACAAAGCTGGGGAACTATCTGGAGACGCGAGTGAACGACTACCTCAAACGGCAGAGCCACCCCGAGTCAGGAGAGGTTACAGTCCGTGTGGTCCACGTCTCGGACAAAGTGGTTGAGGTCAAGCCGGGCATGAAGTCCAGGTCAGTTGATTTATTTTTCTTCATTCATACATAAAGACAGCTAACTACTAATGGCTGGATTATAAGGTGTTTCATGATTAGTTAGGTTTGCTTCAGTTTAGTGTTGTCTTTTCCTGAAATTCCCCGGCTGTTTTCTTCCAGGTTTGTAGACAATGGAGAGATGGCCGAATCTTTCCCGTACCGGATGAAAGCCCTGTTCGCATTTGAGGACATCGACGGAGCTGATGTGTGTTTCTTCGGCATGCATGTTCAAGAGTACGGCTCTGACTGTCCACCGCCGAATCAAAGACGGGTGTACATTTCCTACTTGGACAGCGTACACTTCTTTAGACCTCGACACCTGAGGACGGCCGTCTACCATGAGATCCTGTTGGGCTACTTGGAATACGTCAGAAGAATGGGGTAAGTAAAAACAAGTGTTTCTGAAAATACAAGAAGTGTATTTTTATATCAGTAAATAAAAACAAAGTCTTTTCTAATCGCAGGTATACGACGGGACACATCTGGGCTTGCCCCCCCAGTGAGGGGGATGATTACATCTTCCACTGTCACCCACTGGACCAGAAGATCCCAAAGCCCAAACGTCTGCAGGAGTGGTACAAGAAGATGCTGGACAAGGCCGTTTCTGAAAGAATTGTCCACGATTACAAGGTGATACCTTCTACTCATCCTGTAGCATCATTTTTAAATCAAACTTTTCACTATAAGCAGCTATGCAGAAGTTGGTCTATTGTACAGTGGAATGAATTAAAACAGGAAAGTGTTCATCATCCAACTGTTCACTTGGTTACTTAACAGTGAAGCAAAGGAAGAAATCCCTCTATTGCAACCTCATTCAGTTGTGAAGGCATTGGGCACTAATGCTAACACAAATATTATTGGATCAATACAGAAGCTAAAAATTTCAGCGTTAAAAAGTAAGGCAGCATAGCTTATATTATTAGGTCATTTTGCCAGACAAGGCAAGTTTATTTCTATAGTACAATGAGTAAAAATGATAAATTAAAAGAAGTTAATTATGAAAAATTGATTGAATTGCAGGAAATTTGGGCTAAAAATGTAACAAGTAACGTTTTTAATCTCGTTTTAAAACATCTTAGGGTTTCAGTGCTTGTACAGATTTCTGGGCTCTTATTCCAGATTATTGGAGCAAAAGAACTAAAAGCTGCGTTTTCATAGCAACCTACCTTGCTGCAAAAGTTGTTCGCTAACGAAAATGTTTCATAGAATCCCTGGATATTGTACATGGGTGCGGCAAGGTATATTTTCAGTTTTTAATGTTTGTAATGTAAAAACATTTTGGTCTAATTTATTTTTTTATGATTATTCTAAAGCTCTATTGAGTTGAATCATACTTTTAATCCTTTTATTTTTCCCTTAGTAATTTAATTTATTTGTTTTGTCCAAATATAAGGCATTGAAATATTCAAATGATTTAACTTTTTTGCTTTTAACAAGAAAGAACCCTGTGCCTTAAGAAAAATGTTGCCAACATTTAAAAAAAATGATTGCCAAGTATGAAGTGTGTTTCTTACTATCAGAACATGGTGTGATATTTTGGATATCCCTCAACCCGATTGATAACCTTGATGATCAGGTAGTGGCTGCATCATGCTGTGGGGATGCCTTCTTCCACCAAGACGGAGTGTCTGGTTAAACCAATTGGGAAGATGAACATAAAGGTTAAGGAAGAAAGAATGGAGAAGCTGTTTAAGACTTTAAGAGGCTGGAGCGTAGGTTCCTCTTTGCACAGGACAATGAGACCTAATGTAAAACCACAGATGCAATGTTTTAGATCAAAGCATATTTAATTTAAAATCTTCCCAACACCACCTGCACTACATTGATCCATCACATAAAATACACTGAAGTTTGTCACACAATCTAAAAATTGAGCTGCAAGAGGTTGTCAGTGTTGAAGCTCTGCTGAAGCAGCTTTTTCTTTCGGTCTTCTAGGACATCTTCAAGCAGGCAACAGAAGACCGCCTGACGAGTGCGAAGGAGCTGCCGTACTTTGAGGGCGACTTTTGGCCCAATGTACTGGAGGAGAGCATCAAGGAGCTGGAGCAGGAGGAAGAGGAGAGGAAGAGGGAGGAGAACAGCACCTCGAATGAAAGCACAGATGTAGGTAGAGCCAGAATCTGCTTCTTGCCTCTTCTCCTCAGGACGTGCATTGACTTCTGTCTTCACTTCAACATCCACAGGCCACTAAAGGAGACAGCAAGAATGCCAAAAAGAAGAACAATAAAAAGGCGAACAAGAACAAGAGCAGCTTGAGCCGAGCCAATAAGAAGAAACCAGGGATGCCTAGTGTTTCCAATGACCTCTCTCAGAAACTCTACGCCACCATGGAGAAACACAAAGAGGTACAGTCTGACTTTGGGATCTTATCTAATGTCATAGTTTTTTTTTTTTTTTTTTTCTTAGTTTAAAACAAATTACTCAATTTTACATTTAGACCTGATAACCATGGATCCTTTTTGATTTAATTCAGTTGTGTATTTCTAGAAGTCAGCTTATGTGTAGAGGGACCTGTGTTTAATTGAACCTCTGCAGGGATTAGATGGAGGCCTCAGAGGATTATTAGAAAGAAAACATGGTAGAAGGTGCCACTGATCTCTATTTATTCACTAGATTGCTGATAGCCTGTTGGTAGTACAGGGTGGAGTGAAGTCACCAGCCGCCATATTGGGACTACCTAGTTAGACCGGTCACAATGTAAACATTACGAGTGCTACAGCATCGAACAACAATGATTTTCTCATTTTCAGGGGGCTTATGTTTTTAAAATAAAGATTAATTCATCACTTTGATACACACTTGCGGTTTCATAGCATCAGTAGATTACTTTAACTTATATAAAAAAAATTGACACATCACATTGCATAGTCAGTATGTAGTCTATAAATCATGTAGTAAAACTTTTTTTTACAAATCCATCAAAACAAAATTAATGTGTTAATAGATCATAATAATACAGATGTGCCAAAAGTGCTAAATTGTTGATGTACATGTATTGACATTATAATGGTAATTGCATATTTCATAATTTTAAGATTTTACATCAAGTCTGAATTACAAGTAAATGTCTTAATTCTGTAGTATTTTTCTATTTGCAAATTGTGCATAAATGATGCCATATACTTTTATGCTGTGTCTGTGCATTAGCTTTTAAATCTGAAATAGATTTACAATAGAGCTAAATTAATTAACTGATTTTGTAATTGGAAAGAGCCTCTGTTTCTACATTTGCAAAAATCACATAACAGGCAATATAAAATTCATATTTTGTTTTTTGCTCATAGTTACAAGAATCTAATCATTTGCATATACTTTACATACAAGTATGTATGCACACATGAATACAAACATACACTATCCAGTGATTGAATAACTTAAATAATGTAACTTTCACATGTAGAGTGAATTCGCATTCAAATATACATGTATATATAACCTTTTCAGTCAGTATAACATGTTATATATATATCAGCACATGACTTTTTCAAATGAGAAATATACCACACACTACAAAAACGTCAGCATCATCATCATCCATTTAATCAAAAAAATACTACATTGACATTTAACAGGGAATTACTTTCTATTTATTCTTCCCTCTATTTTCTAACATTAGACACAATGTCAGTGGCTGATTTAGTCAATGTCTTCAAGTTGGTCGGAGATAGTCAGACTAATGTTACGCTATATATTATACTATAGGATGCATCGGTGAATATATGGATTTTCTTGGTTAGTTCATCAGCTGACTGTGAAATTACCTCTGAAACGTCTTTCAAGAGCCAGCAAGCTGCTTGTTGTAGCTGACTGCAGACAGTGCCGCAGACAGGAGGCCGGCTTGTTTAGTTTTTATGACCGAAATTGCGGAAAACAACTCGTGAAGTTTAACACGCTAGAAGAGCGAGGTGCGCGAGAACGCTGGGACCATTTTTCCACCTGGATCTCCACTCTTTTTGGCCCTCGTGTCCCTCCGTTGTCGGACTAAACTCGCCCCCACTTCCTCTCCGCGCCTCGGCCGTATCTAGACCCACAGCGTGTAGCACAGACCACGCTTCAATATTGAGCATAAATCAAAAATGTCTGCGTCAAGCTCACTGCAACACACTGCTGTAAGAGTATAACCAGGAAGTGAGGTAGGAGAGCAAAACAGGTTTAGCGCCACCGCAGCACGGGAGGGAGAATTACGTCCAGGAGCAAATGGATAAAAATAGACCAGAGGGGAAAAAAAACATGAATCGATACTCTCTCGCGGACGTGTCGATGCATTGGATCGTCGGCTGTTGGATCAATGCATCGATACAAAACGATTATTATTTACACCCCTCGTACACATGTAGGAATTTTAAGGCTTATGTCTGAGAGTGGGGGAATACCAAGATGGCGGCAGGTGGATTTACTTTTTTCAGGCTATCAGCAATCCAGTGAATAGAGATTAGTGGAAGGTGCTGCAGGTGCTCTGAAAACTCTGAGGAAGATGGGCCAATAGCTTACTAACTTTCTATAAATGTTTAAAAAAAATTTCCCATTTTTCTTTGTTAGGTTTTCTTTGTCATCCGCCTAATTGCTGGCCCCACCGCCAACTCGCTACCCCCCATCACGGACCCCGATCCTCTGATGGCCTGTGACCTGATGGACGGCCGCGACGCCTTCCTGACCCTGGCCCGTGACAAGCACTTGGAGTTCAGTTCTCTGAGGAGGTCTAAGTGGAGCTCCATGTGCATGTTGGTGGAGCTCCACAATCAGAGCCAGGACCGCTTCGTTTACACCTGCAACGAATGTAAACATCATGTGGAGACCAGGTTCCACTGCACTGTGTGTGAGGTAAGAATAATGAACCTTTGGGGAGGAATGCAGAAAATATCTTATTAAAGAGATGTCTACATTAGTTTCCTTTTTCTCCTCTTTCTTTAGGATTATGACTTGTGCATCACCTGCTACAACACTAAAGGCCATGAGCACAAGATGGATAAACTGGGGCTTGGCCTGGACGATGATAGCAACAACCAGTCTGCAGCGGCCACTCAGAGTCCTGGTGACTCTCGCCGCCTTAGCATCCAGCGTTGCATCCAGTCGTTGGTCCACGCCTGCCAGTGTCGCAATGCCAACTGCTCCCTCCCGTCATGTCAGAAGATGAAGCGGGTCGTTCAGCACACAAAGGGCTGCAAGCGGAAGACCAATGGTGGCTGTCCCATCTGCAAGCAGCTCATCGCCCTGTGCTGCTACCACGCCAAGCACTGCCAGGAGAACAAATGTCCCGTCCCGTTCTGTCTGAACATCAAGCAGAAGCTCCGGCAGCAGCAGCTGCAGCACAGGCTCCAGCAGGCTCAGATGTTGAGGAGGAGGATGGCCACCATGCAGAGGGTCGGTCAGCCTGCGGGGGGGCCTCCTGGAGGAGCGATGGTAGGGCTTCCATCACCAGGAAACAACAGTGCCACGGCGCCCAGTACACCGACGTCAGTAGGTACCCAACCTCCAACCCCCCACACCCCAACTCAGAATATGCCTTCAGCGCCAGCGCAGGGAGGGGGTCCTGGAAATGGAGCGCAACAGCAGCAAGGAGGGATCCCCCCTCAGCATCCACTAAGCCAGTTCCAGCAGATGAGCAGCGGAGCCGCTGGGGCGGGGGGACTTATGAACTCTCCCCAGCACCAGCAGCAGATGCTTCCTCAGATCCAGCAGCAGCAAGGTGGCCCAGGGACCAACCCTCACCCAAATTATGCTGGCAGACCCCCTGGCTCCTCCCCGATCCACCAATCCCAGGGTAAACCACTTATCGGGTCATCAACACCACCCCAGCAGAGCGGTGGGGCAGGAATGCCTGGAAACTTAGGCGGCCAGCAACCTCCCGGTCAGCCCACAGGCCAGCATCCACTGCAGCAGCAGCCCCCCCAATCGGGGCCCCCACAAGCTGCTGTGGAAATAGCTCTGAAGATCCAGCAGGTAGCTGACGCCCAAAGGAAGATGGCTCTGCAGAGACAAGCAGCTACTGGCTTGATGCCGTCCAACCCTCATCACCAACCGGGTCAACCTCAGCAGATGCCCATGGGACACAGTGGGCCCGTAGGGATGGTAGGACCGCAAGGAATCCCGCCTCAAAACCAGACCGCTCCAAGGGCCCACATGGATCAGCAGCAAGGTGCTCTGCAGGGGATGATGCCCGGCGGTGGGCACATGCAGCAGCAGCCCCCTCAGCAGGCTAACCTACCCTTACAGGTGCAGCTGCAGCAGAGGATGGGTGCTCCCATCCAGAACCCTCAGCAGCAACAGCAGTGGACTGGACCAGGGATACCGCCACAACAAAGGCAGGCTCTGATGAACCAGATGAGCCATCAGGCCATGATGGCTCAGCAGCAGCAACAGCAGCAGCAACAACAACAGCAGCAGGCTTCACACCAACCGGGTCAGGGGCATCCCAACATGATGAACATAGTTCAGCAGCAGCAAGGCGGAAACATGCCCCAAACGGCTCTACAGGAGCTGCTTCGCACCCTGCGTTCACCAAGCTCAGATCTCCAGAAACAGCAGGTTCTAAACATCCTGCGGTCCAATCCACAGCTAATGGCTGCTTTCATCAAGCAGAGAGCCTCCAAATACAAGGGGGGCCCGGGTGGACCAGATGCCGGTCCAGGAGGAGCAGGACCGGGACCTGCAGGGGGTCCGGTTGGAAATGTCATTGCAGGAGTTAATCCACAAGTGAACATGAATGCTTCAGGGGTCGGGCAGCCGGGGATGCACATGGGAGGGCAGGGAGGATCCAACATCAACATGGCTTCCATGGCTCAGCTACAGCAGGTCCAGCAGCTGCAGCAGCAGCAGAGGCCAATGCTCAGTGGTTTACCGCAGCAGCAGCAGCAAGGAGTAGGACGAGGTATGCAAGGCCAGGGGCCGGCGGCGGGAAATCTGAACAGCCTCCAAGTTCGAGAGCTGATTATGAGGCGACAGTTGCAGCAACAACAGTTGCAGCAACAGCAGCAGCAACAACAGCTGCAGCAACAGCAGCAGCAACAACAGCTGCAGCAACAGCAGCAACAACAACAGCTGCAGCAACAGCAGCAACAACAACAGCTGCAGCAACAGCAGCAGCAACAACAACAGTTGCAGCA
>NW_015150860.1:660008-674720 GCF_000732505.1 Cyprinodon variegatus
GTTGCAGCAGCAACAGTTGCAGCAACAGCAGCAACAACAGTTGCAGCAGCAACAGTTGCAGCAACAGCAGCAACAACAGCTGCAGCAGCAACAGCTGCAGCAACAGCTGCAACAACAGCAGCAGATGGGAATGAATCATGGTCAGTTCCAGCAGCCGCAGCCTCCTCAGGGGCAGGGATTCATGGGGCAGCCTGTGGTGGGGCAGGGTCCTCCTGGAGGCCCCCCAGCTCAGCAGGCGCAGGGCTACCCAAGCTCCGTCCAACAGCAGAGGCTGCAGCACCAGCTTCAGATGCAGCAGCAGCAAAACAACATGGCTGCCCTTCAGAACGCTGATGGAGTGCCAGGCGGAGGCGGTGGAGGTGTTCCTCAGCAGCAAGTTCAAGGCCCACAGCCCACCCAAGGAGGTCCCACTCCTCCATCTAACCAGCCCCTGTTCCATCAAGCTCTGCAGCAAAGGTTGCTCCATCAGCAGCAACACCGCGGTCCAGGTGGGTCACCGGCCCAACACAGCAACCCAATGAGCCCTCAGCAGGCTCAGCAGATGGCCCAGTCCCCACACCCCCATTTGCAGGGCCAAGCCCTGCCAACGTCGCTTGCCAACCAGGTGCGTTCACCGCAGCCCTCGCCCAGACCTCAGTCCCAGCCTCCTCACTCCAGCCCGTCTCCACGCATGCAGCCGCAGCCGTCGCCACATCACATCTCCCCGCAGGTGCAGACGGGCTCCCCGCACCCAGGCCACCTAAACCAGCACCATCCAGGAATGGTGGTCCAGCAACAGCAGCAGACAAACCAGCAGCAGCAGCAAAGCGTTATGGAGCAGTACGGTTCTGAGCAGAACGCCATGCTCTCTCAGCTGAGCGGCATGGCTGGGCTGCACGGGCCAGGAAGCAGCGGCCCGGACTCAATGGGCCAGAACATGAACCATAACTCCTTAGACCACATGTAGGAGCTGAGGGAAGGCTCAGTGGATTTCTGCACAAACTGCACTCACCGCGGACAGTGTTATTGTTTATTCTTCAGCCTTTTTTTACTATTAAAAACTTATTTAAAATGTTTTCAATAAAGATGCATTGAACTGAACTTCCTATGGGAGATGAACAATAAATGGAGCAGTTGTTAAATGAATTAGAATGAATTGTAACTTATTGCTGTTAATATATATTTTTGCCAACTGAGGACAGGGGGGGGGGCTTCCCAGGTAAACAACAGTACTTGCCTTTTTTAAAGATATGTTTTTACAATTTTAAAAGGGGGTTGGGGGTTAAAGAAGTGGTTTACTGCAGTTGTTTTTGTTTGTATTGCATCATTCAAACATTTTTCAGAGTGATGTGAGTTATTGGTGTAAATTCAAACAATGCGCATATTTTTTTTATTTTTTTGTATCATTTGGGCTTGGTTTATTTATTCAGCTTCATCAGGGGGGTTGATTATGGACTCACTGCGACCACTTTGGTTTCCTGTAGAAGTCTATATTTGTTAGTTTATATATTGCTTTAGTCGTCCTCAGTCGGGGGGTGTCCAGATGGGAACGACGTCAGTGTTTTGTCGCGACGGGCGAGGGTCTGCTCAGTCCGTCAGTCAGGCTGGAAGGGACTGTTCCCCCTCGCAAAAGTGCAAGCCCTCTCCCTCGAATGTGTGCCCACTCCTTCCTTTTTAAGACTTCATATGGAGCTGCGGAGGCTTGGGGAGGGGGGTATGCATACCTTTGTGCCTGTAACGTTTCACATGTGGGCTGAGGGTGTATAAAAAAAGGGGAAGGGTGGCTTTTTTTGTTTTTAGGATTCTGCTGTTGAGTAAACAGAGGATGATCCAAATGAACTGTGTTGCACAGAAATGAGGCGAAAGACGGCCACACGAGCGGTTAGTCTCTTTCTTCCTCGTCCCTTTTGCTGCTTCCTTTGGACTTTTTATCCTCCTCTGTGGGAGGTCAAGCTCCCTCCTTAGAAACTGTATCCTCTTTATCTTTCTGCTCAGAACGTTGGGAGTTAATTTAATATTTTTTACTGTACAAATGAAACAAACTGTGGACTCAAATACTGTTTTTTTTTTTTTTTTTTTTTATAATAAAATGAAAATTAGCAATACAGTTCTGTCCTGCATGTTGTGTTTACTATGAACCATAAAAATAATGCATACACTGCATTAAATTTACTTTCATTAAAAGTTAATTTATTTTAAAGAAATCCTACTTATTAAATCCTTCAATATATAACTTAAAATGTTTTAAACATCTAAATCTGAGTGCATCCTTTAATGTACATATACGCTCGTACTCTGTTAGGTAACACGCAGTATGACTTAATCACAGCTTATTTTAAATTCAAAGGCTTTTGAATGGAATCTACCCACCGTTAGTTGTCAGTTTCTAATGGCTTCCATAAGGTTTAAAAGGCTGTTAATGGGAATGTTTACCCTTCAAGGAATTTGTTGTTGCAGTAAGACACGGATGTTGTCAGGAGGGTCTGGACTCTGATCTAATTCCTCCCAGAAGTGTTGCTGTCTGGTTAACCCTGTCAGAAAAGAAATGCAACCTTTCCCCAAAACTGGACTAAATGTCTAAGTGCAGGGGCGGTCCTTGCCCATTTGGTGCCTTGAGCAAACTACCCCCCTACTTTTAGGCTACGTTCACACAACAGCCTGAAGTGACCCAATTTCTTTCTGCCCATATGTGACTTGTATCTGATCTTTTCATGCCTGTCTGAACAACACAGATCAGATTTTTTCCTATGCAACCCAGGCCGCTTGGCTATGTGGTCCTGAATCCGATACGAATCAGATATTTTCAAAAGCGACCTGTTTCTGAACGACCAGGTGGTTTTTATCCGACGTGTACACCATTAATACCCAACAAAGGTCACTATTCTGCGTCTTGCTATGCAGAAGCGGCAAGAAAAACAACCATGGCGGACGATGATCCGCAGAGCAGTATTTATGTTTAACCATATTGAAAATATTGTGTTTATATGGTTAGGTAAGATCGTTAGATGCGCTCCAGCACTACCATCCATGTTTACTTCTGTAAACACAGAGCATGCTTGCTTGTGACGTCACTGCGTCCTCTACTGCGCATGCTTAAGCTGTATGAAAGCAGTTCACACAGGAGATCACAAAGAAGTTGAAAATATTTGGGAATGTTAATGGTAAAAAGCGGAATCGAGCATTAAGTATGAACGTAGCCTTAGACAACCCCGTTACCTTAGCCTGTTTATCGTTCTTCTCTTTGTTCTTCCCCTCTCAGTTTTTGCTCCTGAATGACATAAACTTAGTTAAATATAGCATTCTGAATACATTCTGGTCACTATCAGAATGATGACATTATGAAATGCAATGTGGTCCCATAAGGAATTCATTTACAAAATTCTCGGCTGCATGTATGTTTTTAAAACTACAGCAACAAAACCACATATAAAAAGATGGAAATTGAATGCAAATTTTTATTTTAATGGATTGGACACTGCATCTAATTAGACTTAAATGATACATCACAACAGCACTCTGATATGTAGCACTAGTATTTCAAAATAAGAGTTTTTTTTCCCCTGTAATTAATTGATCAGTCCTACATTTGGCTGTGTCATTCTTTGATAATTGCCTATTAAATAAACTTTATTTTTTATTTTTACAGTTTCTTTCTATTGTAAATATTTCTACACCGTTAAAAGACCAAAGTAAGTTACTTATAATAGTTTAAGCTAATTTTGATGTATAGAAGCCCCCACCAGAAGCTCCAGCGTCCATAATTCTTTTAGCCACTTGGAGAAGATGCCTTTTATCGTGGAAACATCCTGCTTCTCCCTCTTTTGTTTCCGTTTGGGGCTCCTGAGAGCTTCTCTTATGTGAATCCATCTTTAGAGTAACTGCTCCTTCATGTAAACCACTCCAGCTCAGTTAGGTGTGTGTGAGAAGACAAAGGAAGGAGGAGTGTGTGGTGGTGGTACCAATCTACATCAGGCCTCTGCCGATCATATCATGTATATGCATGAGGGTTCCAAAGTGCACATGGTTCTCATCTCATGCAGCTCTCATCTCATGCAGATGCCGCCCTAAATGGTAACCTGCCTGCAGAAGATGCCCATGTTGCCAATATGAGCAGCAACTGTCACAGTCTGCTACATTCAAACCGCATGCTGCTGAGGCAGCAGAAGATGCAGGTTTACATGCAAAGATAATAGTTGAAGCGCATCAAAAGATCCTGCAGTGGGTCCAGAGCAGCACATCTTAACGCAGCTGAAGCAGCACCTCATGTGCTTCTGAGCATCTGAGGCGCGGGACGCACTGCACAGGCAGCAGCTGCTGGAGTTGGAAAAATTGAACTTTTACTGCTTGATGCACCGCATCAACCAATCAGAGAAGCGGATCTGGGAGCTGGCAGAGAGACTGACTCCCTGCTTCTTACAAATAACGCGGTTCTCCTTTCTGCCAAGAACTGGTACCCCTTGGTTCTCGACTGGAAAAAGGTGGCTTGCTCCCTTCAGGTTGTAGAAGAGTTCCTGCCTTAAGTGAAGTATAAGTATGTTAGTGTCCTGTTCAGAAGTAAGGGGAGATTGATAGACTGATTGGTTCTAGTGCTGCTATAATGCGGACACTGCACCCATCTGTTGTGAGGAGAGAGCTGAGTGAAAAGCAAAGCTCTCAACGTGTCGGTCTATGGTCCTACCTTCATCTTTGGACATGAAATCTGCATAATGATTGAAAGAACCAGATCCAGGATACAAGCGGACATAATTTAATTTTCCACAGGGTGGCTTAGAGACAAGAGGAGGATCTGAGTCATCTGGGAGAGGCTCAGAGTAGAGCCACCTCTTCCTCACATCAAGGGGAGTCAGCTGAGGTGGCTCCCTTGACAGGTATTCCATTTACCTCCTACTTCACAGCTGAATTTAGTAATTTAGTTTGTCTTTAATTATCATTTCAAAAGTAAATATGTAATACTCCTTATATTTACAAAAATAAGTTTAGTAGAACCAGTGTATATAACTTGTTTAAGTAAATTACCGTAAATGTATCCTTTCCTGCTATGAAACTGGAATTGAGCAAGTGGGTGATTGTACATTTATGCATTTCAATGTCTTTATAAGCTCTGAATACAATTTTACTCCTGCATAGAGTGAATCTATGTGAAACTATATTTTGGTGTAAGGTCTTATTAAACTCAGTCTTCCTCTGTAGTGACCCATGCTTCATAAATAGAGGAGATTAAGTAAGGTCACTGCCTTTACAGCTCAGAGGAAACACAGGCAGTAAATTCTCTTAAAGGTCAGCAGAATCACTGCTGCTTCTAGGTTTCCTTCTTCTCTTGGCTGCAAACAAATCCCCAAACGAGTAGATGATTGAAATAACTATATTTCAGCAATTTCACTGTGAAAATGTTTGTGTCCCTCAGTGCCTACGTGGAAGAGAAGGGAATCTGGGACAGGAGAAGTTTCCTTCAAATCCAAGAAATATTTCCAACAGTTTGACATATTTAACCTTCATTTATCCAGGGAGTTATGGTTTGGATTTCAAACAGGCCAACCCAAAGCATAAGCAGTACATGAGGCTTTGCTGGTCTTAGAATCCTGAACATGCTTGAAAGTTTCGAGAAAATGTAGAGGAGAAAGCTATGACTATTGACACAAAGATAACTGATAAATGAGTCCTAAAATATTACCCTCACAACCCTGATCAGCTTTCATTTTACAGGTTAATCTAATCATTTCCTCCTGAGGTGCAGTCCGTACAAATCATGCTGATTTTAAATATTGCAGCAAACAAGAAATCTAGTGTTTATTTGGAAACTAAAGCAACATTACCAGCAGCAGTTTTATACATACAGTCGGCAGTCTATGAGTCGCATGTCTGTTCATTTTTTCTATTTAATCAGGAAAAAAATCCCACTGAGATTTAAAACTTCTTTTTCAAGGAAGTCCTGGCCAAGAGGCAGCAAAGTTACATAATAAACAGAGATACATTTGATTAAATGACAGGTATATAAAAAACATATCAAGTAAAACAGTTACAGATAATTCAGGCTGCTTCAAATTCTTTCACTTTCAACTTAAGAGCATTTAACCCTTTATAGGGCAATCAACAAATACTTTGCAAATCAAAATTTCAAGCCAATAGTGTTATTGGAATCCAGGACAAGACCTTATTACCTTTGTAAAAATATGTTGATGGCAAAAATGAATGTCAATGTAATAACAAGAAACACCAACTTGACACGTCAACTTGAAGCCAACTTGCCCGAATATATATTGAGAAAAAATAAAAGCACTTCTATAAGAAATTAATATAGCTAATATTCTTCTTCAGAGGTTCTCCGTGTGCTCAGCATCTGTCAAAATTGCACTTTTTAAAGCATACTGTACTCCGATTTATACAGCCCACCTGTGGCGGCGTTACAGGAAAAGCAGTATGAATAAACTTCAGGTTGCTTATAATGATGGCATGAGGATGCTGCTTAGGGTGCCCCAATGATGTAGTGCCAGTCAGATGTTTGTAAATGTCAATGTACCAACCTGCGCTGCTGTGCTTCGAAACATTATGCACAGATGTATGTGTGGATTAACAGACTCTGCAAACAGCATCATTCAGACTCTGACCAATCCTGTTCAAAGCTCAGAGGGATTCTTCTCCAGTTTGTGGAATCATTGGCAATTTAGTTTATATGTCAGTGATTGATTATTTTCTATTTTCTATTTTTATTTTTCTCTTTTTTATTATTGTTCTTGTTTTTGTCTGTTTGTGGACCATAATTGTGTCTAAATAAAGAGATTGATTTATTGATTGATTGATAATGAAAAACACTCTGAGAGTAAAAGAAACACATGTTTTTGGTCCAACATAACCTTGGAAGCATTATTTCTGATACTGGCACTCACATTTTTTAGTTTATGAACCTAAATATAATTGTTAACTAGGCTTATTCACTTTAATACTTTTCAATTAGCTTGTTGCCTTTCTTTCTTGACTTAACTTTTTATATCAACTTCATTTAGAGTAGCTAATACATCATTCAAGGGCTCATCTATTAGGTCAAATGCCAAAATAAGATGTAGAGCCATGTAGCAGGATCTTTGCTGAATGGATGGATATAGATCTGGTGATTCTAGACCTCACTGACAGACAGGGCTCCATTTTGAAGGCCAATGCAAGTGATCAAAAACAGTAACTTGCCCTATAAAGAGTTAAAGATAAAAAACTCAGTCAACTTCCAGTTTCTTTGTAAAAAAGAAAAATTCCACACAGAAGGAGCTGCGTAGCTAAAGGCTTTCTTTACTAGTTCTGTGCGGGCAAAAGGTGAGCAACAGCTGATCGTTGGATCTCAGGGCATTAGAAGCCATGCTTTTCTGTGTAAGTAAGGTGCAAATGTATGAGAGCAGTAATCCAAGAAGGGCCTTGTAAATAAAAGTAATTAAAAAACAGTTAAAGAGTTGACTGCAGAAACAGATTGGCTAATAAATCAGCTAGAATGGAATTCTGCATTATTGTCATTATATTGTATTTAACCCATCCCTTTGAAGCTGGCATTGTGTGGCACCCAGGGAGCAGTGTGGGTTTAAGGGTCTTGATCAGAGACCCAGAGTGCAGGTACTGGGTACTTGCAACCTTCTCAGAGCACAAGCGCACTGCTCTAACTACTAGGCCATCACTCCTTTGTAATTTAACTCCCACCATTACTTTGAGGAGAGCAAATAAGCACTTGGAATAACCCCAATTACATTTGCCATGTGCTTTTTATATTATGTTTTGATATATTTAGATATGACCTAGAGACTTAGACAGTTTTTTTTTCAATTTGGAAAAAAAAAGGGAAAAAAAAAGAAATTTTGTTTAAAACAGCTCTAGACAATTTCATTTTTTAAAGTGCATCCTTGAAAAACAATAATAAATACATAAAAAATAGTAATATAAACAATACATTTATTTACATAAGGATAACTGTTTTTGGTTAAGGACTAATTTATTTACACATTGATATAAAAATGCATTCTGAGATATTGGCATAGATTTTAATGATCTGTTTATTACCTTTAGTAATGCCGAGTTACCTCAGCTGTAGCTGCTCCAGTCATTTGGCTGAGCAAAGGGGTGAGCCAATGTGGTGAACCGGGGTCAGCTTCTGCCAGTTTAGTTAAGTTTTTGTAGGTTTGACCCCTTTTTGGTCTCTTTAGGCTGATTAGCAATTATTTAAGCTCCCATTTTGTCTTGTTTAATCGGTCTGTTCCAGTTGCATTAGCACTGTTTGCTACCAGTTTTTCTCAGTAGAGTTTTTATGTCTTTTATATAGGCCCAAAGAGCTTGATTTTTGTATAATTTATCCAAGTTTGTCTTTAAATTATACAAATAGCCACTTGTTTTATTGAAGGTTGCAGACCCCTATGCAGCAGGTGAAAATGGTGATCCTATCTCTATACAGTTGAAATAAATCAACTCAATTCTTAAATCATGTCAAAGTAAGGTTATCAAATTAAAGAGCACCTTTAGTCCATACTTAAAACTTTTTTTCAAAACACAATTTTTATTACTAGCTTTGATTTTTCTACCTTTTACACATGCAGCACTTGGTCACAACCATGGTTGTTTTAAGGAGTTTTATAAATAATGTAGGAGTAAAAATGAAAATTCTTACAGTTTCTGTGCCACTGCATATTAATTTCATTCTTTTTATAAGAAATGGATTTAATTTTATGTCTTTAATACAGGGGCCATAACAAGGGCCATAGAGGCACTGGCCCCTGTTGGCCCCATTCTAGAACTGCACATGTTATGCTGTCCTTCACGTCTCCGTTGTTAAAGAGTGGTGTTAGAGGTGGGATCAAGAATTTGAAAGCACTGTTTTCTTCTCATCTTACTTTACCAGGCTATGCATGGAATGGGAAAGAGCTGCTAAACAGAAACGGTAGATTTGCGAAACCAGCCTGTTCAATCCGAGAAACAAGTTAAACGAGGGGGCCACATTTTAGAGCAATGCAACAATGATTTCAGCGGTTCCAGCTGCATCTTCAACCTAAAACCTCCCCAGTCTTTAAACATCAACTGCATTAACCTGACAAACACATGCAGGGACCTTGGAAGATTATACCCTCCCTGTGTTTGCTGCAGTCAGGTACAAATGCACACTGCATCAGGCCACTCTTATTTTTATGACCTCAGATTGGAAACATTAAAATATGATGATGATAATGAAAAATAAAGGACTGGGTGTTCCCTCTGATTCCATTACTCACATAAAAGGCAAAAGGTAAATGAATATAAATGACTCTCTGTCATGATTTTATCAAGAGCTCGGACCCACATGCAGAGAAACCAATACAGAGAGACCAGGGAAAAAAGTTTAACAGGTTTATTGAGAAGCTTGTGGAGATTCCAGTGTTGCTCAATCAGAACTGAAAGGTAAGGGGAAGACACTGCGGTTAGTTCAGGTTCAGTGAGAAAATTGATTCTCGAACTTGAAGAGTAGAAAAGGTTTGCAGACTCACGTTTCCAGAAAAGTGGTTTACTCTTTGACTCCAGTCAGTGTGGGGTGTTCCAATCCAGTGTTTGTCTCATTCGGTGGAGGGCGGACAGGGTTTTACCCAGAATGCCGTTGTTTGTAGGAGAACGGAATTCCTGCGGTACTTGAACGGACTGTGGTGCAGATGAATCCCTTGCTCAGTGTGAAACTCCTTGGAGGAAAGTGGATCCAAACCTCCTGTTTGAATCCCCAGCTCAGTTTGAGGCTCAGTTGATCCTTCCAGGGAGAGAAGGTCTAAAACGTCCAGTTTGCAGGATGACTTCCTGCCGAGAGGCAAAGACAAAAATAGCAAGATTAAAACTCAGGATGACAAAAACTCAGTTTGACTAAGCAAAACTCAACTAGAGTACCCAAAACTGGCAAACACT
Source organism: Cyprinodon variegatus (assembly GCF_000732505.1). Taxonomy (NCBI): domain Eukaryota; kingdom Metazoa; phylum Chordata; class Actinopteri; order Cyprinodontiformes; family Cyprinodontidae; genus Cyprinodon; species Cyprinodon variegatus. The sequence goes on from NW_015150860.1 coordinate 669,876, forward strand.
CTGGCATCGCGGTAGTGGCAGTCAGCAGCTTAAGAGCACTCCGTTAATGAGGTAACCCTTTGCAGGTGTGTGAGGAGGACCAGGACCAGGCGCCGCCTGGTGGAGGAAGGAAGACAAACACACAAAACACAAACCACACAGACAGGAGTCCTAACACTCTCTGGATTGTGACAAAGTTAAAGCACCTGTTCTACAAAAATACAGTACCTATCCTGAGACATATAGATTGACAATCTGAACTGTGAGAAAGAAAAAGCGGTGCATGAGTTTGGAAAACTTTAGAATGCTGTCTCTTGAAATACAGATATGAATCAAACAAAACCCAAAGTCTGCTGGTGAAGCTGCACTGCGAGCCAATATGTTTGTGGCAGTGTTGAGAAAGGGAAAGCAATGGAGCCACACAATATGGAGAGGTAGGGATGTTTTAAAATGTGTTCCTAAGTACCGGAAACAAATAATTAATTCAATAATTCTTTAAGAAACCCAGCCAGGTCCTTGGCTCCAGTTACTTAAAGATTCACTTTCATACAGAAAACCTATATTCTTATCTTCAGCTACCACAGAATACATGTCAGATTAAATAATACTACTTATACTTCAGCAATACTGTCAAGGTGTTACTTTATTGTATCTCTTACACTATATCCGTTGGTTGTGCTTTTCTTCTTACATCTCTTTGCAGGTGATGAAGCAGACAATGTTTTATCATTATCTCCCTTTTATGTCCTCTTTCTTTCATCTTTTATCCTTTTGTTTTCCTTTCCTGAATTACTTACATTGCAGCGTCCATATAATCTGTAAAACTCCCTGAATGAATTATAATAAAGCTATTTATATGCATAAATCAAGCGGAACACTATGGCGATAACGGTACTGCTCCACTTGAGAAAGTAAAAATCTGTTGGGCTCTTTTTGGCATCAAGACAATTATTCTTATTGCCACATCGCCAGACAGGACACTTTAAAATATGTATTGTAATTTGAGTGGGATGGAGGGCCCCACAAAACCCATGTGATCAAAGAGCTCTTTAAAAATGACACAAACGTTTTTCCTGCCACAATAAAGTTTGTGATCTAAAGGGGGGTTTTAAGTTGAGGTTGGTGGGAAACTATTAAAGACCTTTACTGATTCAGGAAGAACTCAAACTGGCCAAAGAGATGTAGTTCCTGTAAACAGGTATTAATATGGCTATAAGTCCTTTTTGTTTTATTGATGGAGATTAAAGATTGTATCCAACAGCAGACCTGTATATTAAGATAGAAGGAGTTTTTGCCGAAAATCTTCCAGCAATGCTGGATTGAGATCGGCTCCTGCTTTTTGACCTGCTGGATCAATGTGGCCTAGAGGTGCAAACTACCTTGCCAACAGATAAATGCACAGCAAAGTCAAAAAATAATGAAAACACAAAAATGAGACTAAATCACAAAACACGCGAAGAAGAAATGCTGCAAATGAGAAAATAGTGATCAGCAAGTTGCAAACATAAAGCTGGTTTAAAAAAAATGAATTATGCTACCACCCAAACACAAAAAACACGGGCAAAGTGAAAATGCTGCAGGTAGCAAAAACAACTACAAGTTAGGAAAAGCTGCAAAAAAGCTCTGCATAATTGAAGTGAAAGAAATACACAGGACGCTTAGAAAGTTTCAAATACAAACAAAACCCAAGAACTGCTCTTTTTTATTCACTATATAATGACGAAATTCAAGTATCACAAGTATTTCTTTACCAATACAAACCCATATGGAGTAAAACTACATTTTTTACCCTTTCTGTGTTTTTCATGGGTATCTTGGCATCCAATGGCCAAAATAAAGAGCTCTTGTTCAAATCATTTGAGAAAATTCTTTGTGACAACTACCCAACTGCAGAAAATGCATCTACTCCCTCTCTCTATTCTACTCACTCAATTTATGCGTGCCTTCAGAGAGTTATCCATATTAAGTCCCATCTGAAACCAATTGCGGCCCTCCATAGTCAGTTAGAACCTGTGGCCCATTAAAGCAGCACCATGTGCATGTGGTCATAATGGCGGACGGAACGTATAAATGTAATTTCTGTATATGCGTTGCATACATTGACTAAATAAAGAAAAACTTCACCCAACATATAAAGTGTAAGCGTAAGTTCGATCTGAAAGATGCTTCACCTGAACCACCTCCAAGATCCCTGGCTCAAGCTCCAGCCTATCAATGCCTCAGTCAACAAAAGCCAATCATCTTTCCAGATCCCCTTCATCTAACTCCTCACCTAGTCTCCCTCTAGCAACTTTCACCCACCTGTGCCCCACCACCTCCCTCACTCTCAGACTAATCTCAGCCCCACTCAACCCCTGGCTTATTCCTCCACCTGTCAGGGTTTGGTTGTGGTTTGAGGAACCAAATGCAGAGGCAGGGAGGTAGAGGTGAGTTTCTTGTAGATTTAATGAAAGGTTCATAAACAACAGAGGCAGGAATCCAAAGAAATCCAAAAATCGAACAAGAAAAAAGAAAAGCAAACCAGAACCATGGAGACTTCAGTGGAATACAGTCACGATGAGGTAAGACACAGTAAGACGGAGTTAGATGAGGAACCAGCACTGAGGAACTGCACAAGAAGAGTATTTATGGCTAACTGAACAAAGAAGGAACTAACGAGCTGATTGGGAGCAGGTGTGAAGAGAGCAGTCTAAGGAGCTAGGGAAAAATGAGACCAACACCAGAGGGCAACAGAGGGCAACAAATAAAAACATGAGAACTGAAATTTAACCAGAAAACACAACAAAATAAGACTTAAACCAATAAAGCTAGAAAACATGGAGCAAAGTTAAACTGAATACTCAAAAGAAAAAATAACAGAACCAAGACTGTGATACCACCGGGGGAAGATTACTCTAACCCTTTTTCTAGGTTACACATCCATGCGAATGCCAATTCACAGGATTAAATTCTTCTGCCGGGGTCCAAGCGCCAAATAACTTATTTCATTCATGTCAATGAAACTTTTTTAATTGCAGCTTTTATTTGTCTCAGTCTCTCCAGGTTGAAATATAATTTCACATAGGCTGTATAAGTGATTTTGATAAATGGCAATTGTTTCGATAAGATATCGCACTGTTAGTTACAAAGTCATAACTGAAAACTTTCAAAAATGTGGGCCAAAGAATAATTTTCTCTGGTCTATTAAAGTAGCCTTGATATTATAATTTATCATTACAGGGTACAAAGGTTAAACTCAACAGCACGTATTGATTTACCTGTTGATGCAGCAGTATTAATGCACATAAGGCGTATATTAACCATTTGCATCTTCTAGACAGCATAAGCGTTTGTCCTCAAGCAGCCGGTGTATCATGGCAACAGTAGCTTGGACTGCTACCATGGTGACGACAGCTTCCTGTTCCGGTAATGGGAGGGGAGGACATCTCAAAAGCAGAGGGTGTAGTTATATCCTCAAGTGCCATCAAGGGGCATCAGTCCAACTGAGAGGATGCTTAATAGAGAGTAGTGAGTAGCCACTATATTTGAAATGCTCTATAGACTGATAAGTGGACCTGGTGGCTAATCACAGAATCAGATTATGTTAAAAAGACCGTGCTACACTTCTCTGAACATCGATGTAAAACTGGCTGGGCTAAACTTTTCTGAACTTTGGAGATATCCCACCTTTCCAAAAATTGAAATCAATAGACGTTACAGGTCTGACAAAGTTGTTTTAAGGATTTCCATCTAAATATTTTGGGATTTTTTAGGATTTATGATTTTTTTAAAAGTGTTTACTGTCGTGTAAAGTGGGCGAACAAGTGAAAAGTGACCATATGATAACCAGTGCTGAAATGTTTGAGCTGTTGTTTATGAACCGCAACACAGACTTTGATCTGAGGGAATCAGACTTTTACTCAGTTTTTCTAACGATGTTTCGATCCTATTAAAGAGTCTTTGTCGATTCTTTCAGCTTGTACCAAAACAATCTGAAGTTGGAACGCTGATGTTTTTAAGCAGCTTGGAGGTACATCTTCCTCAGTATGTTTCAAGTCGGATGCAAATCAGTGACCAACAAGTCATGCTGTGTGAGCTATGTGCTTGGCCATTTGAATCATGATGAATTTGTCAGGGTTCCTGTGTGTTAGTGAGGGCAAGTAATGCATCTCTTTCAGAGAGGATCTTTGTAAAGAACCTGGGTAGCCTACACAGGTGAAGATAATCTTTCTAATCAGAGTGCTGGGCTTAAAAGAGCACCAGAGCCTTCACTCAGTGCTGGTTTCTTGTTTTGTAGCTTTCTCGTCTCTTGCTTCCCTCGAGTCTTTTCCCTGATGTTAATTGGTTTTTGTTTCGTTTTTAGTATTTTTAGTATTTTGTATTTTTGCCTCTGTTCCCCTTGGACTTTCATTAAATGATCCAAACTCATCGGTGCCTACTCCTCTGCATTTGGGTCCTCAAAACCTCCACCCAACCTAACAGAATTTGTTTATGTAATTTTGTGAGTTCTGTAACCAAATTGGAGATCCTTGGAAGCTGAAACCAGTCCCCCTCCCCAAAGCTTTTCCCTTTTAACAAAGATGCTTCCTTCACCCCTCTTTCAAGCCTACTGTTGTCTCTTTCCAAAATCTGAACATTCAAGTAGCCAAAGGGTGTGTCCTTTGAAGACACAGTAAACTGACAGTGTGGTGGTTTTAACTTCTAAGCACCTGCAATTGAGGTTGACTTATGTTTGACTTGAAGTTGAATTATACACTCATCGGCCACTTTATTAGGTACACCTGTCCAACTGCTCGTTAACACTTAATTTCTAAGCAGCCAATCACATGGCGGCAACTCAGTGCATTTAGGCAAGACAAGACAATCACCTGCCGTTCAAACCGAGCA
>NW_015150860.1:676073-692653 GCF_000732505.1 Cyprinodon variegatus
TTTTTTACCCAAGACCTCTCAGAGGAAGAGCAAATGCATGACCAAAATCTGCCAGAACCAACTCCTCAAGATCTGGATCTCAACTACTTTTCCACATAATGTTTCAGAAAACCTTAGTAAAGCAAAGATGGTAGAAACATAAAACCGATGCTGTCCCTACTAACCTTTGAACCATAAAAGAGTGAGTGGTGCCACCTATCTTGTATCGCCATCTCCTTGTTTTATTGGGGTGGTTGAGCTCGAACAACCACCGATCTAGGTTATTAGCAGGTACCACTGACTGTGCACTCCAAAGAACTGACTGTGGGCCAGATTTAAGTCCTACATGCAGGGGCGGATTTACCATTAGGTAAAACTAGGCAGTTGCCATAAAACTCCTTTTCCATACAGCTATTACTTATTTGTGCACATTAATTATGTTTTTAATAAAAATCCCTTCATTAAAAATGCCATCAGAATGCTTATAATATTAAGTGTGTCTCAGGCACAGGTGTATTTCAGACCCCTCTAGTGCTTTTATTTCAAAAAAGCCCCTAGCACCAAAACTAGTGGCCTTTTTCTGCTACTGGAGACTTTGGTCCCAACATATAAAAGCTGCTCTTCAGAGCAAGTAGATTGGTAACTCTGCCTCTTGCTCTCCTCTATCTTGTCCGCTGTCATGATTCATGCAGCTATTATTTCATACAAATGAAAAATGGAGAACAGATTAGCAGATCATAGCTTGTCTACAGTGGAAAGGAGGACTGGGTTATTTACTTTTGCTGTCGCCTTTTTGGAAACACAGTAAGGAGCAATCGGTTAAGCAAGCTTAGTTTCATTCCTTTTGAAACGACATGAAAAGTCAGCTGAGTACAAAACAGAGGAAAACAAGAAAAGGGACAAAACATAGAACAAATAATGTATGTCTATTATATAAAAATTTCTGTATCTGTATAATGGGTCTGTTTTATGTTTTGTCTTCTTAATTCAGAGGGCCCCCTGCCTGTCTTTGCCTAGGGCCCCAAATTTCCTAAACCCGCCCCTGCCTACATGTACTCTTCCGTCCCTAGGAAACACCTGCAGCATTTGGAGAAGGGGCTGAAGTGTCTTCAGAGTTGACCATTTCTCCATTGAAGTGTGGCATTGGAAAGATTGAAACTGAGTAAATTGGGTTCGTCATTGGAAATGGTGATAAAACCACAAGTAAATCTAATTGCAGGGATTGAGTCCTGTTCTAGAAAACTGATCATTTTTTTTGGTTATGGCGGGATTCTATCATTGACTGATTCACAATGGTCTAATTGGAACATTTGGAAGGAGAAGCTAACATGGCTTTTCAGGACCTGCGACAATCGCTTAACAGGCAAGTCCTGCAGAGTCCTACTTTTCATAAGACTAGGCAGTTTGGGAACATTTTATTTTATTTTTTGTTGACATTGCCCACTGAGCTTCATCCAGAGGCTTTTATCAGCCTCAAAGAAAGTAAGAGACAAGACAGAAGTACTGGCTAATAAAATAAGCCCTGAATTCCTCTCAACATTGCCTTCTTGGAGAGGAGTTTACCACCAGCCTCTTTGCTGAATAGAGAAAATGAAGGAGACAAAGGGTAGGATCAGACCTGGCAATCCAGGATTTCCGATTCACCATCAACCACATTCCCGACAAGGATAACTGCATTGCACCCTCGTGTAGAGGGGAGTATGTGATGGCTGCAGTTAGTCACACAAATTGGAATGAAGAGATAGGGAGGGAAAAAAATCACACAAAGAAGGAATGACACAGCCCAGGAAGCAACAGTAAACAATGAAGAAATGATCAAATAACAAAAGAAGGGATCCTTCATTTTAAACTCTGTTTGTATTGTGGATCATCTGCTCCTCCAGCAGGAGCAGAACACCCCAGCATGAATGACATGTGGAGCTCTAGAAAAGTCTCTCACCATAATGACAGCATGCCCTCTAGTGGTAATACTCAGTAATACACTATTCCTCTTTCAGCAATCCCTCCTTGCTGACAAGTCACTGGGATTTTTAGAGCTGCTGTTTCCTCTATCAGAATTTTTTGTTTTTGAAAAAAAAAAAATTGGAATTTAGAGAATATTTATTCTAAAGATTACTTCCTATAGCAGTACAGATGCTAGTTTTCAATCCAATCTCTATGTGAACAGGAGGCGCTGTACTTATATTCCAAACACTCAAGAAAAATATGCAACAAGACATTCTTTTTTTTTATAGACATTTATTGAAAATGCAGACAAATAGAAATTTTTTTAGGAGAGGGAGAAGACATGTTTGACAATCCATCTTTGTTAAAGAGAGAAAGATCAAGACATATCAAGAGACATAAATTAGTTTAGTTTATACAAGTGACATGCAATAAATAATAGCCAACTACAGTTTGACTGAAAGTACATTTGCTTCCATTTGTACATCACCCTACGCAGCTCAGAAGCAACGTCCTAAATTGATACCTCCTCTTTTGTTATGCACAAAAGCCAGTGAAAAGAGCGGACTATCAATTGGTAATACAAAAATAGAACCAGGTAGCATTTCAAACTTAGAAAGTTAAAGGACGAAAAGACAGCAAACACGACCGTGCGTTTCCTTTTGTGTCTCCGACCTCCTTTAGATGCACGGCTCCAGTATGAGCGCGAGGCAATATAATCCGGCATCTTTTGTTGGATCTCTTCTTTTGTTACAGAAATAAACCCCTTCCGACAAAGCACGGCGGAGAGCTGCGTGCGTATGCGGCGCAGACTGATGGGGCATGCGGGTAGCTCTGTGCCAGATAGAGAGCGACGTTTACAAAAAAAATAGTTTTTTTCTTTTACCTCGTTAAAAAAAGTGGACTGCAAACAGGCCTGAATTAGGTCTTGCTGGAAAGCACTAGAACAGTAGCTGCATCAAAGTTGGTTTGTAAACGTGGGTTTTTCTTTTAGGCTGCCTTCTCCTGCTGTGGGGTAAACCCAGCTAATATAGGGATGACCTCTGCCACCAAGATCGGTCTAATCTGCTGGACTGCAGTGCATCATTTCCTGTCACACATAATAAATGAGCCACTATAATAATAAAATCACCACTAACTTTTATTCCAAGGCAATGATGTCTTACAGAACTCATTTAAAATCATGTGGAATGACCTCACAGACACTATAATCTTGCGTTATGTACTTCACCATGAGCGGCAAGTCTAACTATGGGTTATGTTGATCCCTCTCCTCATTTCATTCTCTTTGTTTAGAAGCCGTTGAAGAAACCCTCTGCCCCGGTTGCTTCCTTAAAAGTCACCGTCAAAGAGTTCACCGTCACGTTCGTCACAATCACCTTCCCCGGACGTGGCGCTTCGGTTGGACCTTTGGGACGCTCGGAGGCTGTAACGATGACGCTCTGATTGTCGCTTCTCGCTTCATTCTTCTTCAGCTCAGATTCGTGGGGGACAGAGACGGCTTCGCCCGCCGTCTTGCCGGACCCCTGGAACCTCACTATCACTGAGGTTGCATTCTTCTTCTCCTCCTTTGGAGGCTCTGAACAGGCCTCCACACCTTTGGCCTCTGCCGAGTGTGACCTGCCACTCGGGGGGACCAAACCTTCTGGTTTGGCCTCAGATGCCAAGGTGTTGTCTTTTGATTGCTCCAGCGCATTTGTGTGATTTGGAATGGTAGCAAAGATTACTCCATTGGGCCACAGATCTGGGCTAACATTCTTCTCCTCCTCCTCCATGTCCATGTCCTCCTCCTCCAGGAACGGAGTAGAGCTGCACTCTGACTGACCTATAGGGAAAGGGAAAAAAAAGAAAAGAAAAGGTTGCTATACATACGGATCACATCTAATATGTTCTGCAGCATAATCCAAAGCTTGGTGAACTGACCATATAAGCTGTCTCCACATCTTTCTTCAGTGTTGCTGTCACATCCATTCTTCTCCTCCTCACTGGTCCCGCCCCAATCCTTCTCCATCAGCCCCAACTTCATCTTTTGCCCATGGAAGGACTTTGAGTGTTTTGAGTAGACTTTGGTCACTCTTTGTCTGCTCCTCCTCCTGGCTTGGCGCCGACACGCCTGCTCCACGTCCGTGCTCATGGATCTGGTGAGGGACAGGCGCAGGCGGGGCGGTGGCTTCTCATCATCCTTGTGGGCGCTCCGGAGGTCCATACCAAAGATGTTCTGCAGAAGACCAGCCACAGGATCAGCAGGGGAACAATGATTGCTGGTTTACAAAACTGCTTTTCTACATTCCAGATGCAAAACACTCTTTCAACTTCCATTAATATATTACTAAACTTAGTTTAAGCAGCAGAGCAGTGGTGAATGTAAGGGTGCACATGTTTCAGCCCTTTCTTCCTGACTTCCTACCTGCTTGAAGATCAGTAGTTTAAGCTGGATCCAACTTCACTAAAAAAAAGATAAACTACTCAAAGAACCAAAACCGCTTCCATAACAACCGAATGGTTGCCATGGTGATGTAAACAGGGCTGTATCGGCTTAAAAATAATGCCTTGGTTTGGAATCTTTATAATGATAATAATAAAGTTAGTTTATGATTTAATCTGCGTTTGCAATTAGAGTATTTCGATTCAAAAGCAAACTCTGAACCAAAAATAAAAAAGTAAAATAGGAAAGTAGGTAAAGACACTCTACAGAACTTGATCCACTGAAACAAATGATCAAATAAAACAGTCTCTTTAAACTAGTATAATAATGATAATAATAAAAAATAATACTATAAAATCTATAGCATTAGTAAACTTTCTCAGTTTTTTTATGATTATTTCTAATGTGTCCAAATCTATAGTTTGAAAGGTAAAGCTAACCTTATACATGAGCCAATATAATCCTATTTAAAGCCTTTGTTTGAAAAAGTCTGATTATGATTAAATACAAATAAATAAACATAGAAATTAGTAAATTAGGAACAGTTTGCTCATTCAACTTCCTGCAAACTATGCATAGTACAACACCACATTGCTCCGACTACTAAAGAAATGTTTTTACTTGTATGAAATAATTTGCTTTAAACACAGCAGCCTTTGGTTAACGGAAGAATATTTGAGCCCTATGACAGAAGGTTAGTGTCCTTACCCGCAGCACCAGCTTTCTGGGTCTGAGACCTTTCTTTCGAAAGCTCAGAGACCTGAGCTTCTCCTGACTGCAGAAAGACAAGATGCAGAGTAGAGGTGGAGGTCAGGGAAAGAGAAATTACAGACACCAAACTGTGAGGAAAAAAAAAACAGAAACCAAAAATGCCTCCACCATTACTCACTTCGCTTCGTAAGCCATGACCAAGAGAGGGTCCAAAATGTTGTCCTCTGGTTCCCAAGTGCTGTTCCTGCAAATACAAATACACTTAATGACTATCAATCCATCCATCTTTCTATGAATGATAAACATGGTGCATGAGTATCACTAAACACAATCTCATAAAGTTTCTAATTATATCTGGATTTGATGAGGTCTGGGGATGACTCAAGGATTACTCACTCTGGGGGCCATCCCTGCCATTTCAGTAGATACTCCACATGACCCTGAAGAGAGAGAAGGAGAGGGGAGGGGCGCATTAGAGGAGGGACCGCATTCAGTAAACCTACCATTTAAATGCATTCCTGTGTGCAGCTGACACCACTGCATGACAAATGCTGTGGCTGTCGCTTTAAATGTGGACCGAGGGAAGGAGGAGCATTAAGACTGTTGGAATTAGACTCCAAATATGTTCAGGAATACTGAAATCTATAAAAAATATTTGAAACTCATGCAATAAATGCAAATGTAAACCTTTTCAGGATTTTAGTGGCACCATGGTGCACAAGTATCAGCATAGCTCATCAAATACATCCTAACATTTGATTGGTTAAACCCACTTTGGACTATTTGGTAGAGAAGTGGGAGCACTGCCCCTTTAACTCTACGTAATACAAATGACACCTAAGATGATGCAGCATTTGAAACAGTTCAATAGTGAAACAATTACTATTGTCTTCTGATCTTTTTAAAAATTATTTCATTAATGAAATTCACATATGATCTTTTAAAATAACTTTGATCCATTTAAGTAGTTATGAGAACATTTAATCTGCTTTTATAAATAAGAGATTTGTTTCCAATTTCGTTTTAAATATCACATATTAACCTCGTTATGAATAAATCTATTACATTTTATCCTTCCTGCAACATGGCAACCAATAGAAGATCTGCTAAAAAGAGGCTTTTTATTTATTTCCCCTTAAATTATTTCATTTTTTCTTTTATTAAATAAGAACACACCATTATGAGCTAAAAGGGTATTTTTTATTGAACTGCGGCAGATTGGGAGCTGCTCATAGGAGCTTCGTAAACTTCTCCCTCCACGTTTGTTTCTTTCTGCAGGAAGACGTCAGTGGCGGGGGGGCTGCGTCGCATCCAATCAGCGGCCGCGGGCTCGCATTGCGATGACGTGCACGTTCTACGAGCGCTGTTTCCACCATGCAGGCCACTTTCTAGAACATTACACCGGTGGCTTGGATAGGTGGGGCCACGCGGGAACATGTAAACAAGTAATGTTGCGCAACGTTCACATCGGAAACTTGTTATCGGAGTGATGGTAGCAAAATAAATATATCAATAATAAAAAAAAAATTATAATAAAATAAAAAATATATATAATATAAAAACACGGCTCACGTGAGATATAAGTCATTCTTAAGCGATCAGAGAACAATATTGGCATTAAAATATTAATAACAGTGGAATTATATTGCACATTTCACTTTAATGCGTTTTTTTAATTTTTTTTTTAGAGGTCATGAGCTTAAAGACAAAGAGAGATGATTTGTAATAAAAATCAGTCTGCATTCACAACACTGAATAAGAGCATCCAGTCCGCGCGCTGGCGTAAATAATATAAAGTGAGCTGCAGCCTCGCTTTAAAAAGATACGCACACCCCCTTTCTTCCCATTTTACTACAACTGCGTAGGCTCCCCAAAACATGGCCATGCCGCAGGAGCCCAGCCGCTGCACAGCGCAGCTCTCAGGGGCTCAAACTGTGTCAAACTTTGTCGCAGATGCATTAAATGCATCAGCTTTCACGTTTTTCTCCGCACATTGTTATAGCGCAGTTTGTTCCGGAGGGAAATCCGTTAAAATATTAAGCCATATTTTTTATATAAATATATAAAATATTTTATTTCTATCGGATTTTGTTTTTAATCTGCAGGTGCGTTCCTTACCTTTCTGATTCTCTTCTTCGTAATTGACTCCACAGCGAACACTTGCTCTCCAATAGATGACAGCTCCATCGCAGCGCTCCAAACAGGACTCAACTGGATCTCTGCTTGTTTACTTCCCGAGCTGCGGGAGCCAAGTTGTACAATTCGGGTGGAAAAGAAGGACGGACTGATTTAAAAGAGGAAAAAAAAGCATACGGCTCGTCAAGTGTGTTTTTCCACGCTTGCCCCACCGACTGTGCCAGTTTTTTTCCGCTAAGCTTGATGCGCCTCCTCTCTTGCAGAAACTCCAGCTGCTCTCCTGCCTCAGTTTTTAAAATCTGCGACACATCGACGCTGGACAGCGCGCTGCTTTAAAGCGGGCGCGCCCCCTTTTCTGTTGCGTGGAGGGCCAAGCCCCCAACGAGCGTGCCCGCGGAGACGGGAGCGCGCAGAGAATAAGAGCAGGGTGCAGAGGAGGGACAGTGGATGGGGAGGGAGGAGGGACACACGGACAAGGTTACTGAGATCATATATCCATGGTGAAATTCCGTTTTTAAAGTTTTTCACTTAATCATGATTTATTTTCTTCAACTATATTTAAGCATTTTTTCTCGTAAGCTCTAAGAATATCTGGAATACCTCCACACTAAAAAGATATTTCTTACAAAAAATTAGGCTATATCTTTTTTTATTATAAGTTGCAAAAATATCAGTAGCCCCCCAAAATTATCTTTGAAATAAATATAACTCAAGTATTTTTGATCAATATGCTCCCCTGCCCTCTTTGTTCTCCTGGTCAGATAGTCTTAACATAAACATATTATTTTAATGAATTAAATTCAGTTTAAAATATGTTATTGATTCCAGAAGATAAATCAAATAAAGAAGAAAAATATTTCTTTTTTTTCTTTCATTCTTTATGTACCTTGTCTAAATTGTAAGGCTTAGCTTCTCCTACATGTAATGAGAGCAAAATAAAATTCACATTTCTGATAAATATGCATATAATGCACCACCCTGATATTATCAGTACCCACCATCTGGAACTAGGCTGGACAAAAAACATAGTTTTATCTTGTTACTACAGCAGGATGGCAAGGGAGGTCAGAGGCGTAGCCAGAAAACTTTAAAAATGGTGGCCAGGCACTAACCAATGTACACTGAGGGGTGGCCAAATGTGGATAGACACCAGAACCTCAGGGTCAAGCCAAAGATAAGACTAACTATACTTTCTTACAGCCTTTACTAACAAATAGATGCATATATTTAAACATCCGTGCTTTCTAGATAAAAGTTATAATGGATAAAATTATTTCAGGTTTGAGTGCCGGGTCGAACATCTTTTCCATTGTCATTACTTACTTACCTGTATCAATAATCATTTTACCAAAAAATTGATAATTACATGTACTAATATCTACATAAATTGATTATTTAATATGTTTTTATAAAAATAGTTATTTATCTATGATTTCACTAAAGACTCCTAGATGACTTTCAGAGACACATCATCTTCTCCCCATAGCATAACACAAAATCTATTTCTGAAAAGAGCATGTACTCATCATCTATTAAATCATATTTGAAAAAATAGTAAGTAATGTATGAAAAATGAAAATGAATATTCCACTTGAGAGTATTACTGCCGCCACCGACTGTATTAGAGGGAAAAAACGGTAGGGGTGGCCATAGGGATGGCCAATGATTTGCTAAGGGGGATCATGGCCACCCCTGGCCCCCCATTTAGCTCTGCCCCTGAGGGACGTAAAATAAAAATAAAAAGAGATCCAGAGAACTGTGACAAAAAAAAGCATTGGGGTCACCATGTATCCATACCAACTGTTGGAAGTTGTAAGTACACAATCTGTCCTACCATCAGATATTTGGACATTGCAAAACTTGAATTTTAGAAAAGACCCGCCCTTTCCACCTTCCAAAAAATTTACATGCACAACCCTGTACCAACTCCCACGTGCAAGAGCCCATTTCTCCTCCTGCACGCTCTGTTTAAAAGTTGCTGTTCTCATAGCTCATTCAAGCTTACTTTCCAAAAGAAGATTTGCATTTTTTCCACTACGTCAGACTCACCACCGCTAAGTGCAAATGGGGGCGAGCACGTAGGATGGCCTTATGTAAACATATCACCAGAATGATTGATAATTAGGACCACTTATTTAGATGCTCCACCCAGAAAATAAAATCCTCCACTATACCTTTAAAATTACATCTAATCATGATGGATATGGAAAGGAAAATATGTGGGAAAGCACCTCACATCCACTGGTAAATGGATCAGTGATGCTGTGGGCTTCCAGGAACCTTGTTAGACTCCATTGGGAAATAGAAACTGAAAAGACAAAACAAAACAGTTACATATCGGTGTTTGAACAGGACAGGACATAAGGTAACGACTGGAGCAGTACCAATCAATGTTCAAATAATCTTAATCAGAGGTACAAATAAGTATGGCCACCATTGTTTATTTATAGTAATATATCATGTCTGCCAGATATAAAGATAAAGACATATTTTCAGCCTGATCTGCTTTATCAAAAAGCTGATTTTTCAAAAAAAAAAAGAAGGTAAAACATCTTCAGTGACTCTAAACTGATGCTTATTTTAGCTCCATGTTTAGTATACAGACAAGAAAAGAGTCAGTTTTTACTTTGAACACTGAATCAGAAACCCACAAAGATTATTTATACATACTAATCCTTTAAAATACAGAAGTAGATCTTATCCCATCTTAGCTTCAAAGGCTGATCAGTAAGCAATGTGAGACGGCGTCCTCGCTGAACTTGTCAGTGAAACAGTGAGCTCATGTATTTTTATGTAATAGAAGTAAAGCCAGAAAAGATCAGAATCTGCAATTGAAATGACAGCCCCGCCTCACTTCTTCTTCAGTTTGATCCAAATATGGAACAAAAAACGGGGGAAAAAAGATGAGCGAAACGCTCAAATATAACCAAGCTGCTAATAGCAAATCCTCAATTTAGGGTTGGGCTATGATGAGGACTGCTTTCACAGATACTTCTTCAACTTTATAGCTGCTCTCTTCCTCATCCAGTCCCTGAGTGGAAGTATACGATAAAGGAAGTGCTGTAAAAACAACACCCAGAGTCCTGTTATCTTTTATTGGGGCGTCTGCGGATCACTTTACCGTAAACCATTCAGTAACTCCCCACATGCATGCAGTTTTTTACCCGCTTCCTATGGTTCACAGCCTCTCTGCACCTGGAAACCTCCTCACTTACAGGCACTGGATGCCATAGTAACTGTTGTTATGGAGACTGCAGAAAAGCAGAGTGATGAGGATGACGCGGCAGGAAGAGCCGTTGTAACAGCTGAAGGTTGAGAATTGATTTATTGACCTCTGACCTCCCTAGATTTGCTCCTGTGTGATTGAGAATATGATGATGACATATCTAGATCCGCCATCGTTTAGTCACTTGGTGTGTGCAGGTGTCTCCACCTTCAACCTCTCTTACTGGTGTCTTCAGCGAAAAGCTTTTCTGAAACTGCAGCTCCATTCTGTTCAGTTCACTCTTGCACTACAGTTTGAAACCTGAGGGGCGCGTAAACAAAGTGAAGCCTGGTGACCTCATCATGCCATCACCAGGGTTGTTTAGGAAACAAACCACGAGGATCAAGATGAATTTTGTACATGTTTTGGCAGATTGACTGGTAATCGGAAACAAAGAGTCAAAGTTATGGATAAAAAAAACATAGAACCCCAGTTAGAGATGTTTTAAAATCATTTAGGAACTTTTAAAACAAACAAAACATTTCTTTGTTGACCTAAATGGGCATTTTTCATATTTGTGGTTGGATATTTATAATAATAATAATAATAATAACTGAACTTTATTGATCTCACATTGGAGAAATTTACCTCTGCATTTAACCCATCCCCTGGGGGAGCAGAGGGCTGCCATCGTGGGGCCCCCGGGGAACAATCAGGGATTAAGGGTCTTGCTCAGAGACCCAGAGTGGCAGTATGTGGGAGTGGGGCTCAAACCCAGAACCTCATCATTCCAAGCCCTATGCCCTAACCCAGCGGGGATTGACCATTAGGCAATACTAGGCAGTTGCCTAGTGCCCCAAGTTCCTGGGGGCCCCATAAAACACTATCCCCTATTTGTGCACATTATGTTTTTAATAAAAATCCTTTTGCTAAAATGCCATCAGAACGCTTATAATATAAGGTAATATTAAAAAACTTTAATTCCTTTTGAGACAGCATGAAAAGTTCAAAAGAGTAAAAAACATATAGAGGAAAACAAGAAAAGGGACAATAAGCGAGGGACAAAACGTAAAACAAATAATGTATGTCTATTCTATTTAAATTTCTGTATCTGAATAATGGGTCTGTTTAATGTGTTGTCTTCTCAATTCAGAGGGCCCCCTGCCTGTCTTGCATAGACAGAAATGATGGGACTCATGTAAACTGGTTGGTTTCTAGAGTCTGAGAATTTTAGAAGCTTCATATTAGCTTCTTTTATTTCTTTTATACCAACTTCTGATGATATTTAAGATCACTGTCTGGATGGAATGCCAAACTATCTGGGTTTCTACCATCTTACCTAACTCGCTGCCTGCGGAGAAAACGATGCATTATTTGCCAACATCAAAAATCAGTGATGATGCAAATTATGTGCTGTAGTATTATATACAATTTTTAATACAATTATTCACATTCCTATCAACTAACAGAAACCTGGCGAGGGAACAATTAAATAGACCACCTGATCACATTCTGACACGGTACTGCTGGAGCTCACGTATCCTTATAAAGTTGATGATGTGGATCGATATTTCATTATTTTAATTTTGGTAATTTAAATGTTAATGGAATTTGATTGCTATTTTGATAAATGCATATATATAATTAATTAATTAATAATGTAAACTTTAAGATGCCTAAGTAGGCTCCAATGAAGCTTCATAAATACTAAACCATCTGGCAAGCATGGTGGTGGAAGGATCATGGTGAGGGTTTTTTGAGTTGTTGGTATCAGTGCATTGAATGAGATGGTTTAAATTATTAACCCAAAGGACTGTCTCCAAATTCTCCTTAAACAAAAAGATGGTTTGGTATTCCAGCAGGACAAAGATGCCAGATATGGAATGTGGTTTTAGGATGAATAAACCAGACTGGGATTGGGCATCCGGATTGACTCAGACCCCAAACGTGTGGAATAGGCGTAAAAACTTGTTCTGTGAGAGGAAATGAAGAAATGATCACCTTGAGAAGTGGAGAGAAATTCACTGTAATAACTGAGGGACACTCAGTGGGATCATTCTACTTTGTAGCAGAGAAAACAAACCTATCTTTAAAAAACAGATAAAAAAAAAAATTCAAGCTAATTGATAATAGTATGTAGAAACTTCTATCAGTCAGTTTGAATGATCCAGTTTCCTCCTCAATACTGTAGATCAGGTATGATGGTGTTCAGTTGTGAATGTGCAGTATAATTCCAGGTGTTTGGTCAGAAATATCTTATACACAGAGCTCGTCTGCCTGGCTGTTTTTTTTTTTTCCTGGACAGGGCCGCCTTTTACAGTTGCTTTTTGTATCTCTGCTTCTGTCTCCTTGAACTCCAGTAGGCTTCGGCAGACGGCCGCTCACACCGAGCCTGGTTCTGCTGGAGGTTTCTTCCTGTTAAAAGGGAGTTTTTCCTCTCCACTGTTGCCACAAAGCATGCTTAGTGTAAGGGATTGCATCCGAGTCAATGAGTCGATGCAATCAACTGGTTTTCCTTAGATAAAAAACTTTGAATCAATTTGACTGTATGATCTGGTGAACTGTAAAGTGCCCTGACATGACATGTGTTGTGAATTGGCGCTATAGAAATAAACTGAATTAAATTGAATTGAGATACATAACTCATAACAAGACATTTTCAGAGAGGATTTTCCACTGGGCTTTAAGACTTTGTATCTGGGAGGTGTTCCTGAAAGTGGACAAATACATAATGAACATCGTTTTGGTGGCCAGTAAAACACTTATCACGAGGAAATGTCTACAACCAGAAAGCCCAACACTTGGTACACAGGGGTGGAGCTAGATGGGGAGCCAGGGGTGGCCATGGCCACCCTTAGCCAATCATTGGCCACCCCTACCATTTTTTCCCCTCTAATACAGATGGTGGCAGCAGTAATACTCTCAAGGGGAATGTTTAAACTTATTAAACATTTAAATTTTTCATATTTTAACAATTACTATCAATATATCAATATCAACATCAATATACTAACATTAAATATGATAAATACAGAATTCATGCTCTTTTCAGAACTAAATTTCGTGTTATTTGGGTTAAAGAGAAAATTATGTGTCTCTGTAAGTCATCTAGGAGTCTTCAGTGAAATCATGGATAAATAACTACTTTAATAACTTAAAAATTAATTTAATATGGATATTAGTACATTTAAATATATATTTTTTGCAGAATAATTATTCATAAAAGTAGGTAAGGACAATGTAAAATATGTTTGCCCCAGAACTCAAACCTGAAAGAACTTCCCTTTTATTTAGACACCATGGATGATTAAATATATGCGTTTATTTGTTAGCAAAGGCTGCAGGAAAGTATAGTTAGTTTTTATTTAGAAAATATGGCTGTTGTGCATGTTCCTGTTGGAACAGTGTAGATTGACCCTGAGGTTCTGGTGCCTTTAGGCCACCCCTCAATGTACATTGGTTAATGACTGGCCGCCCCTATTAGGATTTTCTGGCTACGCCTCTGTTGGTACATGCAGAGACATTGTGGTGGAAATATATAAGATAACAGCTTATGTTAACCCAGAAAAATGGAACTCTGGTTGAAATGGTATTTCTTTCCTCCAGCCAAAATGGTCTAACATCCAGACTTAATTACTATGACTTTATAATGTATGAATATGTATGTGACAAACTCCCTGTATGTGCATAGTTCTGTTCTTAATGTGTGTTGTTCCCCTCTTCCCCCTTCCCTGGAAAAAAACCCAATAAAATATAAATAAATAAAAAGAAATTGCAGTGTAAAGTAAACATAAAAGAATAAATCCTTCCAGTATTTCCTATCTGGACATGCTGGAAATGAACTGCTGCGTCCTGGGCTGTTTTTCTGCCCTTCCTATAGCCACCCTACAGGGATGCAGTGCTGTTTTCCCGTAAGTAAAAGCTCACTGCCCACAATTCAGAGGAAAGACACGACCCATCACATGACTTGTTATCTGCCTGGATACTGGTTGTGGAGCTGGGAGCGAGGGGGAAAAGAAAGGAAGGAAAAAAAAGAAAACAAGGAGGAGGGATCGCATAGCTCTTTCCTACCCACATGTTATGACTCACACATGAGTCACCAAACGTGCCAGTAAAGCGATGGTTGCGTCTTCTCTGGAATACCAACACACACAAACACAGACTGAGACTACAAAACAAGATGGGGCCTTCTACCGGGAAGCTTTAATGTTTCTTTATCCCTGCACCGATCCCTGCAGGGCTTTCAATGAAATAGGTTCTTGGGTAAACTGGGGCGGGAATCATTTCTGGGAATATAATCTATTTCCAATCATTGCCAGATGATGCAGAACTCTAAGAACTTTCTAACATTTGGTCACAACTTAAACTTAAATACCGGTATGTTTTATTTCTTAATTTATTCAGTCAACTGCAGCTTTATCTGCAAATCTCCTGCTTTGCATTTTTTCAGGAGGCTATTGTTTTTCCAAAACAGCCTAAGATCAGTGAGGATGGAGTCTTTTAACATCAACCTGCAAGTCTGGATAACAGTGGTGGTTCTAGAAACAATGAATCAGGGGGCCAGGAGGGGGGCAACGTGTTTTCACGGGGGAACAGAAAAGCATGATATAAAAAACAGGGCGGGCTACTCATTGGTGCAGTGGTTAGCACTGCTGCCTTGCAGCAAGAAGGTTCCGGGTTTGATTCCTGGGTCTTTCTGCATGAAGTTTGCATGTTCTCCCTGAGCATGCGTGGCTTCCTCCCACAGTCCAAAAACATGACTGTTAGGTTCATTGCCCCAGTGGGCTCAGTCTAGAACCGCCCATACTGGGCATAGATCCTCGATTTTACTGAAGTCCTGAGCTTTGACTAGAGCGAGGGTCTGCAACCTGCTGCTCTGGAACCACAAGCGGCTCCTTCTGCCATGGTTTTAATAGTGGCTAAAAATTATAGATAAGTAAATTAACGGTTTTGGATGTAGTGTAATAACAGATATCACTCTAAGAAGCTTTAACGGGTTTCTTAAGCAAAATCCGAATTACATTTTATAATAGAATGACATTAAAATTACCCCAAAGATGTTTAAGGTCTATGTTTCTGGTCATGATCTTTTTTTTGTTCTTTATTTTTAACGTTTTTCACACATAAAATAATATCTTATAGAAGAAAATCCACGTGCTCTTTAATGAAACGTCTTTTTTTATTTTAAAAGAAGAAACAGAAATGTTGGCTGTTTAAAATGATTTATTACAGCAAGGTGATTTTAACAAAATAAGTTGTGTTTAATTAAAAGGTGATGTAATATTTGAGGCTCTAAACAGTTTTAATTTAGCTGGACTCAGGGCAAAATGGCTCTTTGGATTTTAAAAGTCCTGGAATACTAGGCCAATCTAACACATAGCGACATATGGAGCTCTTGTAGGATCTTTGGAGGAGGTGAAAAGGTTGTTTGCATCTTCCAACTTTTGTTTCTTCTGCAAGGATTACCCTGAGGTTAAGTCCATAAGTATTCATACCCATGATAGATTGAAGCAATATTTCTTTTTTTGATAGGATAAAATATATCTTAAAAGATAATAATAAAAATATATTTTCCATTTCTGGTAAATCAAAAATGTGCATATTTAATATTACATATATCCCTATCTCAAGAATCAGTTGGAATTTTTTCATTGTCATTACCGTAATCAAACTATATAATATAACTCCCTGACAGTTTTTTTTTAAAAACTTTTCTTGCACATTTTTTGTTGATTGAGCTCCGACTCTTAGAGGCAGGAAATCCTCCATGGAATCACCCTAATCTACACCTACCTGCACATCCTCTATCAGATAAGATTCTATTTTGAGAGACCACCATCTTCCACATGCATGCTGTGTCCCCTATGCGGCTTCTGTCAAAGATAAAAAAATTATTTTTCAAAGTTTTTCCTGAGTGAAAAAGCCTCACTCGAACAAGCAGACATGACACAGCGAGGACACAGCAGACATGCATGAGCTGCATTATCTCCACTGTACAAACCATATTTGCAGCGTCGTCTGTAATTACTACAGGGTGTTTTCTGGTCAGCCCCCATTTGTTAATGTCTTCAGTCAACCTATTGGGTATATTTGCAGCTGTCTGGCTTGACGTAATCTTGAGTGCATCTTTCCTGCTCATTTGAATGTGAACGTCACGCGCATTACTATAAAAATAATCAA
>NW_015150860.1:693950-709850 GCF_000732505.1 Cyprinodon variegatus
TGCCTGTTAAACATATCTGTATCTGGATGTTATAACAGGAGGACTCGGCCGATCCAAGGCCGGCAGAGCAGATAATCAATTAACTTGTTGAGCATCTTCTGCGTTACCGTGGTTACCAACACCTACAAGTTTTTTAAAGTAGTCCAACACCTCGATGTGCGCTGATGCTGCGTCTTTCCCTGGGTTTTTTTCCCTCCCTCCAGCAGTAAAGGAGCACATGCTGAAACAAACAGTTTGATATGAGAAAAGAGGCAAAGCAGTGCAGCTTAATTCCTCCTCTTAGAAAGAGTTCAATGTGCATCTATTTTAGGTTTTAGAGTTTTTCTGGTCCTTAAAAGGTTAACTTCCACCTCTGAGTTTCCCTCCAGGGGAGAGCAGCTCTGAGGAAATCTCAGATCAAATCACAGAACTTTACTTTCTCTTTCTCTGTGAATGTTGATGCCAAAACCAGTTTTCACATTCCTTTCTCCGACGCACGTTCACGAGAAAGCGAAATCCGTTGGTCCTGCAGTCAGACCTGTTTTTTACGTTACAGAAAGAGCCGCAGCATAGAGGCTCCTCGTACTCGGTGTCACCGCTGAGGACAGGTGACCCGGGTGTGGCCTGGCATGTGGCAGATGCCACAGCTGCGAGGCTTCTTTGCGGTGGGGGGTCTGTTGGCAGCGCCCTCTCCCATCGCCTTCCTCCCCTTCTTTCCTCCGTCTCCACCGGCGTTGAAGCCTCCACCAGAAGTTCCTTAGATAAGGAAACCAAAACCATGAATTCATTTATCACAACACAACTTTTCACTGCCGTTAGATCAAATCAGGGTTAATTGCAGTTTGTAGCTGAAAAGTGACTTAACATGAAAACATTTAAGGTGGTTTTATTAGGACTGGTTTAAGTTTCAGTTTTACTCACAGGGGGATTTTAGGTTCAACCGTTTGATCGTTTAAAACGATAGATGTGATTTAGATAAAGATCTATGTCAGATTAAAAACTGCTGCAGGTTAACTGCTGATAGAAACATGTGTGTGAGCCTTGCCTGGTGGAGGTGCGTTCTCATCGGCCCACTGAAAGAAGCCACATTGCTGGTCTCTGGGCTTCCCACAGGTGTGGAACATGCGGCCCTTGTTTGGGCCGTCCTTCTGCACTGTGCGGGTCACCGCCATGTCGTTACAGTTGCACATGGTCTGCCCCACATGTCCTGCTACGCCCGAATCGCTCCCTCTGTTGCCTCCTGAGAGGTTCCCGAACCCTAATGAGGGCCTTGAAGGCTGAGCGGCCCTCTGAGCGGCCAGCGGGGGCCCTCTGCTCTGCTGACTTGGCTGATCCGCCCACAGGAAAAAGTTGCAGGTGCCTGAGTTGCATTTGTAGAACTGACGCCCCTGGTTGGGACCGTCTTTACGCACAGTCAGGAGGAGAGCGTCCTGACCGCAGTTGCAGACGATGGCATCGCTGCTGCCGGCCGGTGGAGCTCTGGGCTCTGGGTTCCACGCAGGAACAGGAGGAAGGGAAGGGCGGGGGTTTGAGTTTGGGGCTTTGGGTGGCTGTGGTCTTGGGGGCCTTGGAGGATTATTTCCTCCTCCACCATTCCTTCCAGAAGCATCCCCTGGTCCCCGGCCTCCTCCTCCTCCTCCTCCTCCTCCTCTGAGATATTTGAGGTCCAGAACCTCTCTGAGCGTCTCGTCGCAGCCACCAATGCAGCCCACAAATTCCAGAGGCATCATGGGAGGCAGGGTGCCTCTGCGGAACTTAAACTTCAGCCTGAAAGAGATGCAAATTTAGGGAATTTAGAGCAGCCAGGCTAGCCTTTTGCCTTCTCCCTCCTATCAAGGAGAATAGCTGTCCTTAGCAGTGAAGCATACTTAGGCTGTGTCTGAATATCCACCCTAATCACTACATATAGGGCACTATATAGCGGCTACACCTATTTACATGAGTGTCCGAACGTCCAGTGGATGAAAAAGTAGTGGACTCAAAATTTCCCACAATGCACCTTAAAAGTAGTGATCATCCATAGTCACTGGATGATCCAAGAATCCCAGAATTGATTGTGAGAGCTTTCCTCGCAAAGCATTATGGCAGCGGCCTGACCATAAACTAACAAAGATGGCGCAGCCACCGCCCAGTGGAGGAGGAGGCATGTGACCGGGCAAGAAGCAGTGATCATCTGTCTGAATGGTCAGTTACCCGAGTTCAATATTAAGGCCACTATATAGTCCCCACTCTATATAGTGATTGAGGGACTCAGGGGTTAGGGTGGAAGTTTGGACACAGCCTTAGTCATTTATATCAAGAGATAACACCGTTTAGCTTATAGATGCTAATCTCTACTGACCTTTTATGTATCCCTCATTGTTGAAAAACTTAAACACAAACCAATTAATCAAAGAGTATCTGAAGAGTATATATCCTTCTGCAAAATTTCCTGATTAAATTTAGCGCTGGACTTTGACTGGGCCGTTCTAGTAAATGGATAATTAGCTTGGATCAAAAGGAATCCATGTTAGCTGTGGCTTAGGTTGAACCTCCGCCTCAGTTTAAAGTCACCTCAGCCTCAGGCAGGGTTTTCTCCCAGGGTTACTTTCTACAAGCCATCTTCCCAAAAACTTGGACTCTGTTTGTTTGCTGGAGAAAAAAATTCAGACAGCAGGATGCTGCTGGCGCCATGTTTAGCTTTAGGTTTAGTGTGTACTGTGTTTCTTTCAGTCATGGCACTAAGTTAAGATCAATATGTTAATTGTTGTTGTCATTAGACCACAGATATTGTGGTCTAATGTTTTTACTCGACAGACAGAGATTCTTCTTTTAGAAACTGCCGAGATCTTCACAGAACGTCTGGATTTACAGAAGAAGGTTCCTGTAGCTGTAGGTTTTTGGTTGAACTGGACTTTTTTGAGGCAAATTAGAGCAGACTGGTGTCAAACACAAATGCAGTCCACACTTTTCAGATTAATTTCTGGAAATAAAATATTTAAATGTATTTCTCTAAGGTACAGACACGGTTTAGTCCGGACACACGCTGCTGAAGATGAGGAATCATATTGCTTTCACAACTAAATACTGGAGCTCAACTTTGAGATCTGTACAGCCCGGTTGCTACGGTAACGTGAGCTGGTGTGGAGCTCTTTGGCGCCCTATATTTGGACCGAGCTGAGGCCAGTGCTCAGGGGGTTAACGCCTACTGGTGTAAACAAGAGTTTAAACGGATTTCTTGCACCAGCGAAGCAGCCAACGTTTATTGTCGTCGTTGCTGCTGAGAGGGAAATGAAGGTGCTCCATGCAAAAGTCCCTCCTAAGAGACTTCTCTGCAGCACATTAGCATAGTTCCTGTAGCCCAGGATCACGCCAAGAGGAAAACGATGATTCAAGCTGTATTTAGTCCGAAACATTAAGTCAGAAACGATCTAGCCTAGTTGGAGGCGGAATCACTAAAAATGTCCTTGATAGGAAACTTTTCAAAGTATTTGGATTAATATACAGAAAAAAAAGTAAAACTGATAAAGTGCAGTAAGATGGATTCGCCTAATGAATTTAAGGCCTGTAGATTCCAGAAATCTCCTAAACAGCTCTGTTAGACAACACGAAGTAGGCTTTCTGATATTACACTAAGAATCTGTCTACGACTCGTCCTGGAAGTCATAAAATAACTTACAAGAATATCTAAAGCCTCAGTTGAGCATCCATAGGCTACTTCAAAGATGATAAAAAAAACTGCAGAAGTAAACAACAAAAAGCCTAATCTAACTTTTGATTAAAAAACAAAACAAAACTAAAGATCTTGATCAGAGGTTTATTGATGGACTGACCCAGATTTTCCCATTTCTGAAAATCAGCCACTGGCAATGCCCTAAACTTTTTCTAAACAAAGTTTGTATTGTTTTGCAGGTATTGTTCAATGTTCTCCAGTAAAATAAAACTGAAAGATGAAAATGTGTTGTGACCTTTAACACTTGACAGCTTGAAAAAAAAAAAGGAGCCTCTGCCAAAATCAAAGCTGGCAGATCCGGCTTTCTAACCTGTTAAATGAACGTATATGGTGCTTCAAATTTGCAGCCTCTCGTTACTACAATAAGGCTACTATTTACTATAACGGCCCCTCCCCCATTGATTGACACCACATTTGACCAATCACGTTATGAAATGGGTTTGTGAGTGCCAACAACAGCCAGGGTGTCCCATAGCTGCCCTTAATGTGCCTCAATCTCCCTCCAGTGTTACTGACCCTCAACTTTGACACTATGGATAACCAATATTATATCTGACAAGTAGCCATATGGCATCTTGGGGTTTGTTCAGACATGAAACTACAATCTTTCTGTGTAATTAGTATGTCTCTGTTTAGTTAAGTTTTCTCACTGACGGACTGTCAGCAGGTTTCAAAACAGGATATGTTTCTTCAACAGAGTGACAAAAATGACTCATAAGAGTGGGTTTTAATTAATAAGGGGACTTTGTGGCATTAAATCCTCACAAAAGCTGATTATATTACGCATAACTTATTATTTTTAGTTCATCTTTGTATTATATATAATTTAGATGTAAATATAAATGAAATGATGCATTTGATTTGCACCGTTACACAGAAAATATCACTGTATGTCTACTTATTATGAGTGTGTGTGAATGCATTTCGATATCTGTGTTTTTATATACCGGTATGTTAATTTGCAAAAGTGAAGGGTGGTGCGGGGTGAGGTATCAATAGGGCTTTCATTAGTTGGTGGTTCTACTAAGTCTGCTTCACCTGATGAAAGAATAGGATGAGGAGGACAAAGGCTTAGAACTTCGTTTACTGATCAGGCTCAACAGAGACGTCTTGAAGGGATCAAATGATGCGACAGGCCGTCGGGCCAAGAGATACAGCGCAGGAGGCGGTGCAGTTTTTCACATTGTTTTTAACTTTTATTTTTTTCTCACTATGTAGTATCGTTCTAAAGTTACGAAACTTTGAAATCGATTTTTATACCCAGGAAAATATTTGATACATGAGGATAAAAAAGCGTTATAATCTGAGGCATAAAAAATTATAAATATTAACATTAAAAAAAAGTGTTTTCTCAAATAGAATCACAGATGCTCGTTAAACAAGTGTAAAAAATAATTAAAGCCCATTTAAAACACAGTTTGACAATATTTTGAGGTTGTTTGAGGTATTAATTTTAAAATAATCTAGATATATAAAATTAACAATAGCAAAAATACGCAAACATTTGCCTTCACCATTAATACCTTAACAAATTATTATTTTCTCCAGTGTTGATGAATCTAAAAACCCTACAAAGTAAAGTAGTGATTTTACTTCTTAATTAATGTTTATAGAAAAATAATAATCCAACTGTCCCACTGTCATTAATTTGTATATAGCAGGGGATTTCTCTGGGGTTCATATGTCAGAATCAGAATCAGAAATACTTTAATAATCCCAGAGGGAAATTACTTCTGTCATTAGGGCCAGCACTGATGACTGCATGTTGAATCTCTGAGGAGATGCAGCAATTCGACGTTTACTTCAGGGGTTGGTTTAGAGACTCCAATTGAAGCAGACACACAAAAAAATGTCAACAAAAGTCATTTTTGGTGCTATTTTGATCAAACTTGGAATATAATTACACGAGACTTCACTCAACCTTTTTATTTTATTTTTCCTGTCCATACATTAAAGCGTTAATGAGTAGATACATAAAAGAAAACATGAAAGCTCTAAGCTTTGGAACTTATGGTGTTAAAACACTTAAAAGCAGCATTGTCCTTACAGTTGAAGCAAATTTGACCGCGGAAATGAACAACTCAGCTTGTCATCTTCATGAAGAGACCAAGTTTGGTCACGTGATCCAAAGAAATAAAAAAGAACAGGAGCTGATTTTATTTGGGTGTGCTCTTTTAAAGGTTTTTGGTGAGAAGGAGCAGAAAACTACAACTGGTGAAACCAAAGAAGGTGGTCCTGAAGGTCCTGAAGACTGGAAAAAATACTCCCATAAGAAATCTAAAGGTTTGAGTCTAATTACATCCAGCTTAAAACTAAGCCAACAAAGTAGGGCGTTAGGCGGGACTCTAAATATCCTGACTGAAAATATCCGACCATCTGTTTATGACCTTCAGCTCAAACTTGGGTTACAGAACAGAACAGTGATCCAAGGCTCTGCAAGTCAATTTAATAAGTATAAAAAAAAAAATAAAAAAAAAGAAATTAAATTTTAGAGCTGTAAATATACAGTTACATTTTTATATTACTGTTTTTATGTATTTTTTTTTACTGTTTTTAAGGCTGCACTTTAAAAAAATTAAATTGACAAAATAAATCTGTCTAAGTCCACTTCTGAACTGCTTTAGAAAAAGGTTTCAGAATGGCCTAGTCAAAGCCTAGACTTTAATCCAACTAGATTCCTGTGACTTGCTGTTTAACAGGCTCCTTCCAACAGGATGTGCAATCATTGGTGGTAAAGCTCATGATGGCACATGTTGCCCACATGCATGGTTAGTTTATTCAACACAAAATTAAACAGAAAAACTGATTTTAAGTCAGTTTAGATTTAAGATTTTCCGATGACATTTAAATGTAGTAAAATTAGTAAAGGGGGTATTTATAAGGAACCTATCTAGTGGACATGTGATTACTTTTGAATAATTCGCCCACTTATATCATCATGACCTCTACTGACCAGACGTCCAGTCAGATCACTACTCCCACTAGTATCTACTGACAGTCATCAAGTTATTATCCAAAAGCTTGTTCAGAGTGAAGGTTAGGACCTTTACTGCAGGCAAACTGTGGAGCAGAATTACAAAGGCTCATCCAGGCTGATATCGATGTCTGGATTTCTTTAAATCTTTGTCCTTTCATGGAGGACAGGGGTTTTAGTTTTGAATCATTAATGTTTCACTTAATCAGGGAAAATGCTGATTCTGATCTCTAATAGATGACTTTGACTATGTCTACCGTAATCTGCTCGCATATTTAGTTTATTTTATGTATTCGAAAATGAAAAAGAACCTGGACTTCCCTGGCTGTAGGGGATTTAGTCCAACATGGAGCCAGGTTGCTCAGGGACATCCCCATGTTACACAAATAAACCATCTCGCTTTACCCTCTGCTGTAGAACGACGGAAAAACAGCACCCAGAAAACCCCCTTCATGTTTTGGACATTGAAAACAATCGAGAGACAGATCTAATCATTAAAAACAACTTTCTAAAAATAAAGACATAAAGTTCAGCAGTGTGTCAATACTCACATGTGGATGGGGCTTGGCTGACATGTGGGACAAACGCTGTCATCCCTGCTGACCTCTAGCACCATGTCTGGGAACCACACTGCTGTCTTGCAGCTTGGGTAGCCAACACAGCTCAGGAACTTACTGCAGGTAGAGAAACAGAGGAGCTAGGACTGATAAGAAGCTCACCTATCAATGGATCATGATCCATCTATTCAGATATTTACTCCAGGTCATTTAAAATCCAAACACACTTTTCTAATTTCCTTAAATTTATACTGAAAAGCAACAAAAAACCTGTTTATTTTTCATCACGGTTTGATAAGAACAAAGGTTTTGTTGGTGTTTATATTCATGAGCTGCAATGTTTTCGATGCTTTGCTGCAGATAGTAAAACATCCAGTTAGCTAAACCTGATAACCATTTTTATTTTTGTTAATTGCAGTGATAAAATAGATAAATAAACAAACAGTTAAAAGCTGCATCGACAGTTCAGGCTTGTTCAATTTTCCCTAAAAATTTCTTTTTTTATTTGAAGTGTTTAGGAGTCAGGTGGTGAAAGGTTCAGGTATCTTTTATTTGCTTAGGAAAAAACAAAACAGATCAATTTATTGAACGATTGTTAATCAAGTTCATTAAACAAAAATGTGCTGGATTATCCATTTCGTGGATTTCAGCAACAAACTCTGATAGGTTTTATATCGTAGAGATCACAGAAAACAGGTTTGTGGCCATAGGGACAGGATAGTGACTGAAAAGTATGACATGTATTTAGAATCACCCCTGCACTCTGAATATAAGTATAACCAGTTGCTATATGCCTGTTAAAAAGAACTAACTGAGTGAAACTGAGCTTTTTTGACCTAAATGTAAAATTCTTCTTTTAAAAATCACTCTTCCACAGCACTCTGAGCACAAACCACCGTAAAACATGGTGGTGGCAGCATCATGCTTTGGAGATGCTCTGTTTCAGCATCCAAGAACCCAAAACTGGAGGCGGGATTGAAAGGTTGACAACCTCAGAGGTTAAATGTTAAGCTTTCTGGATGGGAAGCGAAACGTCTTCAAACTTAGAAAACAAAGTCCAGTGATTTGTTTTTTTACTTTTTTTTTGTAAAAGGTTGAAGTAATGCATAATATTTATGTGCTGTAAAGGCTAACTTCTTTCCTTTAGATTAGAATCAGGCAAGTTTAAGAAAAATTGGTTAAAACTAGGTGCAATTTATATCACCAGAGATCAGATTTTGTCATATGACAAAATCAGAGTTGAGAACATCCCAGTGCTACATATTTAACGCGTTTTTTCATCGTTAATGTGTTATTTATTTAATTAGGTGTATTTTCTTTTTCTCTTTTGAGGCCATGTGAGTTAGAGAGCAATTGTATTTAAGGGATGTAGTGAACTTAGTTTGTCTGATTTTGTTGAGACTACTTGATGGATGCACAAAAATGAAGGAAAACATTAAATAAAGAGTGAAAAAATAAACACTTAAAATTAGAGAAGAGGTTCAACTTCTAGGAGGTAAAAGGCACTAAAAATACAGCCAGAGGTACAGCGGAATGGTTTGGACCAAAGAAAATTCCTGTTTTAAAGTGGCCTAGTCAAAGTCCAGACCCCCAACTTATCAAGAATCCCTGGCAAGACTAAAATATTATGTTTATAGATTGTACTTCTACAATTTGACTGAGCTCCAGCTATTTGGCAGATTTTGGTTTGTAGCTCTGGAAAGCTGATAGAGACCAACTCCCAGACCTCCAGCTGCAGTTAAAGGTGCTTCTACATTTGGCAGTAGGAATGATTCAGACAGGCTGAATGAAGATTTTCTATTATTAGTTTGTAAATATTCTCATAAGTCATAATAATCAGTTTGCATCATCTTTGTTTTATTAATGTCATCTAATCTTGTGTTGATCCATCACGTCACATCCCATTAAAATACACTTAAGTAGCAAAGCAGGAAAATGTGGAAAGATATATTTATGTATGCTTTTAAAAAAAGTTAGAACCTAAGCAGACGTAAAACTCTGTAAGTAAATAAATCTGCTGCCTATGGAGGAAGATTGATAAATAGGAAGATAAGTTAAGGTTGAGTGTCAAACGGGTTAGCTGGTCCTGTTATTTCTCCGCTCTCACCTGTTGCCCTCCCTCTTCTTCTTCAGCACCATGTCCCGACCACAGTTAGGACACTTCCTCACCGGCAGCGGGATCTCCATGTCCTGCTGCTCCACTTCAGGGATCTCATGAGCTGCACCCAGGTACGGCGACAGGGCTTCATCTAACCTGAGGCGACAACAGGAATGACTCATCGGTAGAAGGATGCTGATCTACTCCACTGCTTCATATTTTCAGATCAGTAATGAGATCATAATAGACTTTGTGGAACTAACTTCTTTGCTTTCCTCACAGACTCTATGAAGACCGTTTTGTATTTCTGGATGTGATGCTGCAGCACGCTCTGCTTGTCCTTCCTGCCCTCAGACACCAGCTTGAGGTCGGCCTCCAGTTCGGCGCGGAGGTTGGGTTTTGACATCTCGTAGCCCATGGAGTTATAGCCTGAACTCAGAAAGCCCACATGATGTAACAGTTTTCACAGCAGACTGACATCTTACACTGGAAATGTGTGAGCAGCTACCTTCCACTAGCCCCATGCCGAGCTCTCCAGGGAGAAACCTCTGGTCTGCAGTTAAACCCACATACATGCGACTCTTAATGGTCTCGATATGATCCGCGTGGGTGGCGTCGGTACCTGTAATGCACCATATTGTATATAAAATATATATAAACTATCAAAGAAGATGACTGCTATGTTGATTCAGTAAATGTAGCTGCTTTTAAGTCCAGGATTTCAATTCCTTGTATGTTTTTTTCCAACCTTAGTAAGGTCCCATGTTAGAATCCTTAAAGGGGAATTTCGTTTTTTTTTTTTTTTTATTTGGCCCTTGATTTTATGTTATTACATCATGTTCTACTCACCCATAAGAGTTTTGTGTCATTTTGAGGTGTTCTGAAGATATTCCGTCACGTAACGTCTTCCTATGGGCAACGACATGAAGGCACAAACTAAACTGTTCATAATGTGTTCTTCATAGTACGCCAGCATTCATAACATGTAGGCAAATCACTGTCTCCCAGACATCCGCGGTTTATTATTATTATTTTTTTTTAAACATTATTTAACCAATGTACATTACAACAGGTGGCTACGCTACCCTTCTATTCATTCGGCTAGCTAATCTGAATCGTTCAATTACATTTGGAGAGCGAGATCATCTGTGGTAGTAGCACTAGACATCCTCCAGGCATGTGAGTAAAACTAGCAGCAGTTCAGCGGACAGGAAGAATGAATGGTAGCCGGCGCACGCGGATGATGTCATATACGTGCCGCTTTGCTTTTAAAAAATAGAAATATAAAAAATATAACCGCAGATGTCTGGGGGACAGTGATTCGCCTACATGTTATCAAAGCTGGCGTTCCATAAATGATAAAATATGAATCGTTTAGTTTGTGCCTTCAAGTCGTTGCCCATAGGAAGATGTTACTCTGATATAACCTATACCGGAATATCTTCAGAACGGCTCCAAATGACACAAAACTCATATGGATGAGTAGAACATGATGTAATAAGGTAAAATCAAGAGCCCAATGTAAAAAAAACGTCGTTCCCCTTTCATGTTTAGCGGTGTCTCTTTACTAGACAGAGCCACAGACTGAGCTGTAGCTGCAAATAACTCTGGGTACTTTTCTTTTTCCCATTTAGTAGGAAATACCCTGGGATTTTACCATAATATATACTTTTTAGAAAACATAGCTTGCCAACATCAGTGTGTGCATTAATGGATGAGTGACTGACTGTAGTGTAAAGCGCTTTGGTAAAGTTTTCTGACTTGAAAAAGCACTATATGAGTACAGGCCATTTAAGATGGAATAATGAGCTATTTCTGTTCTATTTCACATTGTTTCTATGAAGGAAGCCTGAAAATGTCCTTGGTCCTAATAAAGTGATCAAATTCAATGTCTGCTGTATTAGATGGCTTGTTTTCTCCGGGTATTTGCCGGTCACACTTATCGATGCTTAGTTGGCAAAGTTTGCACACATCTACTTGTTTTGATTCTCAGTATGTCATCTTGTTTGTACACTCTTGAACCCAACAATACACAACCAGCAGTTCATTTATGAGGAAAACTTTATCTGAAAGCAGCGACCGGGCTCTTTATATTATCACAATGCTGCCGTTGTGCTGCAGTGGACCAGACATGACATCACGTGTGGCAGCTTTCAACTCTATCTTCAGTTTCTACACTACATGTATTTAAAAAAAAAAGTATACACATTACTAAATGTAAATTTCCAGTTTTTAATAATTTAGAAACATCCAATCTCGAGGTATTGATACAACACTTGACCAGGTTTTTTATGGCAGATATTTCTACAGTGGTGAGGCTTTAAGTAAAACCCAAAGACTCTAAGGATTTGGAGAAAAATAAAAAAATGTATTTTTGTCTGTACTTTGTGAGACCAAGAAACTACTTTTAATCAAATAAAGCTCGGTTTAGTAGTGTTTCTTTCTTTAATAAACCCACTGAATGCGTTATTTGCTCCATAACTTTATAAGCATGCTTGCTGTTCTTTTCTATAGAAAGTATGCCTGCCATGTGTTCATGTTTAACTGTGTCTCCTATAAAAAGGTAGTCTGAATGTTTTTCCTTCTAACAGAAAGTGGTCCAAGTACTTTCAGGATCTGTTTAGCAGTTTTTCTTTCCACAACAAAGTCACTGATGGAATTATTGCATCTACGAACTATGTGTAATTGATCTTGTATGTTTAACCGTGTCTCTTTTCTTGTTAATGTAAT
Source organism: Cyprinodon variegatus (assembly GCF_000732505.1). Taxonomy (NCBI): domain Eukaryota; kingdom Metazoa; phylum Chordata; class Actinopteri; order Cyprinodontiformes; family Cyprinodontidae; genus Cyprinodon; species Cyprinodon variegatus. The sequence continues at coordinate 706,001 of NW_015150860.1, forward strand.
TATTGCAGCTGTAAAGCAAAAGTTATCTCTTTGTTTTGTAAATAAAATACTACCAAACCCTGCTTTTGTGTTCAGACTTTCCCTGACAAACATTACTAGAGCTACTGTGTCCTCTTTGTTTCTATGGAAAGTACAACTGTCTCAGTACTTCTGCGTATTTCCTGGACCGAGCCATTGTTGGAGCTATTCCTGTTATTCTTTGTTCTTCTGTCCCTCAGAGATTAACCATTTGTGGAATTTATAGGGTTCTGTGCTCTCACTTGTCTATATTTTCTTAACTCGTAATATTTAGAAAACCCTTTGTCTCACAGTTTATTCTGGTTGCTTCATACTGGCTTTTTAGGGGCTTAAATGTATGTTTTTAATTTTATAATTTTTTTAAACTACAATGAAATTGTGACAGAGGAAACAATAAGTCCCAAATTAAAAAAACACATCAAGATTTAAGCAAAGTATTTATAACTGCAAACCACACAAATTTTTGCCTTTGAGCTTTAAAGTTTACCAATGCCGTGCTTTTCCATCAGAGATATGAGGTCGGCTTCTGTGAGCAGCTGAGGCGGACTCGTCTGTCCGTCCACCATCTCAATAGCAGAGGGCTGGAACTGGGAGCCCTGCTCATACACTGGTATCAACTAAAAACACACATTTTCCAGATTCAGCCAAATGCAAGAGGAAGTTACTAATAATGAATCATCAGGATTTTCAACACTAAAAACCTGAATAGTTATAACATCATCAAAGGTAATACGTACCTTTGTACTCCACCGCTCGTACGGATAAACATCCAGGTAATTCCTTGCAATAATCATCAGTCCAGATGCGGAGAACTTTTCTTGAGCAATTTCTATGTCCACCACTGTTTCCTGTCCCAAAGCATCCTGGGATACGCAAGCCAGGAAGTGCCTGACTATGAACTCATAGACGCGTCCTTCGTTACCCTGAAAAAAGGACACAATCAAGATTTCTACACATATTAGAATAGAAAGAAATCTCCCTGTTTTTCCCTTTCTGGACATCGGAGTGCTAAACATTTACCTAGATGAGAACATTTGATTTAACAAAGATCTATGCTATCTGAACCTTCATTAATTCCATATTCCATTTATAGAAAAAGTTATTCATTTAGTACTTTTAATTAATTTAGTCTGCTTTGAAAATCTGATTATTATTTGTTTTTTATTTATCCTCTGGTTTAGATGAAAAATAAAAGGTATAGCTTAGATTAGCAGTGTCGATAAATTCGTAACGAGAACCATCAATGGCTTAGATTGTGTGAATAACTTTTCAGCAATCCCTTATATTGAACATAACAGCTTGTTATACTTTTTATTTGTAAATGAAGAGCAAATAAGCATGAAAGAATACTAGTGTTTTTAATTACTTAAAAACAACCTACACTATTACTTAAAGGCACACCGCAGACTTTGTAACCTAAAGAGTTGATGCATATGAGTTATTTTAAATGATTCCTCAGGCCAATATACAGCGTTTGACACCATCAATGCTACAAGCTGGGTTCCCCTCTAGAAATACCACCTATGTATGCTGGGAGAAGACGCACTGTCATTGGCCAGGTCATGTGACCTGGAAGAACATATGGCTTTACGGTCACAGGCTCCTATATAGTCATGAAGCAAAGGCTTTTGCTCTACTGTTTTTCTGCCTGCTGGACTACTGGTCATGGCTGAGGCAAGCAAAAACTTTAAACCTCCTGAGGAGGCTTTGCTCCTATTATACAGTCATATATCTGTTATTATTTTCGATGGATAGTAGAAGCAAAATCAGGCAGAGAAAGCTAGCAGGCTACTAACAACAGCTAACTGAGACGCCCAAGCTCAGTCGCTGGTCCTCCGCATAGCGTGGACCGGCCTGTCCTGGCAGTGCTCTCTAAAGAACAGCAGTGTTTCTTATGCCCTCTGAGCTGAACCTAGAAGCCTAAAGTGGTCCCCAAATAAAAGACATGGCAAGCTGAGTGTTTTTGGCCTTTTGCGACAGTGCTGCGGCGCTTGTGGCTGCAAGGATAGCTAGACGTGAAAGCTACACTTCTTGTGCCCCTAGTGGCCAAAAGTTACACAATGTGCCTTTAAGAAGCACTGACTGGATTACTACTATCACTTTTTTAGTTCAAACAACAAAAGAAAGAAGGAAAACAAAGCATTTGTGATGAAACCCACCTGCAGCGTGTTGGTGTACTTGGTGGGGTGTATTGGGGGGTGGGCCTGGTCAGAGTTCTTCCCCTGCCGTGGGTTAGGGCCCCCAGGCTGCTCCAGCACCCGTTGGGCGAAGGTCCCCCACTCTGGACTCTGTGCCTGCTGCTCCACCAGGGGGGTGAGGGGAAGATTGGCAGGAAATATGTTTGTTTCTGTGCGAGGGTAGCTGATGAACCTAAGCAGGAAAACAAATGCAGTGTCAAGTCTTATTTACACAGAGACATGATGCTCTGCAAAACACCAGATGGTCTCTGCACGTCCATCAAGCAGGTGAGGAAAACACAGATATCTGACTCTGTGTGGACTGAGTCAGAGAGACGTAAATTCAAATCAAAGAGTTAGAGGCTAAGACAACAGTCTCCTCTCTAAGAGGCAGCACAGAAACGTCTCACCCACCCTTGGGTATAAAGCTTTTCAGCAATCTTCATAGTTTCTTTGGCATTTATTCTCAGCTTCCTAGACGCCAGTTTCTCCAGTTCCTGCCGGTCAAATAAAAAGAGAACATTTTGCAATAAAAGGTAAACTTTTTTTTTTTCACCCACTGCATTAAATGCATTTTGCACCATGAGCAAATGAGTGTTTATACAGCAGCTTCTATCACACATTTCTCACCACAGTGTCCAAAGGCAGCGGTCTCCATTTGCTCTTGGGTTTGCTTGTTACTGAGGTGACTGTTGCTATGGGATTCTGGAAATAAATGATAATACATTCTGCTTTCACATCTTACTTTTAAAACCATTTCTATTCACACAAATCAACCAACATTGACTGAACCGACCACGGCGTGTTGTCAGCAGCAAGAGCCGGACCCCTTGGATCAGACCCCCACCCCCCCACGCAAACACACAGGAGGAGGACTACAGGCATCAGTTTAATGACTGCTGATAAAAGGAGCTTTTGGACATTAAATAAAATCAGTCATTTGTAGAAACCTAAATATTTTACAACTTATTTTTAAGGTTAAAAATTGCTTAATGACTAAACAGCTTCATCAGTGAGGCAACTCATTCCAATCAGATTTGGATGGATACTGGTACAGAGCAGTGTTTGATATCTGAATATAAATATATATATAATATGATTATTATAATATATAAAATAATTATAATATATAATATTTCTATTAGCACTAACATATCAATAATGGTACAGGTGGATAAACACTAGAGAAAAGATGTTATTCAGGACATCCAAAAGTTAATATAAAAGACAGTACAGGTCACAGACCAGGGGCAAGCTTGATGCAGCATTGGCATGGTTCATGTCTTAGACATTGATAAGTCTGGGTAAAGGGGTCTGCAACCTTTAAAATCCAAAAAGTCCGGCTAAGCAAAAGTCAACGAGAGCCGCAGTTATTAAATAACATTTCAATAAAACCCAGCTTATCGCCGTTAAATATCTGATATAGGAAATCAGATGAATAACCAACTATTTATCTGTATTTTTAGCATTAAAACTAGGAAAGGAAGACTATAGTGTTTCATAAAGATGAAGCAGGGTTTTATTTGATGCATTAAACCAAAAAAAAGAAAAAGAAAAACTACACAGAATTTACAAGTTAATGATGAACAAAACAGATCTAAAAACATATTTTTGGTTCTTTTAATCTCATTTTGTCATGTAGGGCTGAAAAAATT
>NW_015150860.1:710219-727173 GCF_000732505.1 Cyprinodon variegatus
CCAAGATTGTAAAAAATATGTAAAGATTTTGCATTTAAGATAAAAAAAAACAAGAAAATGTTTTAATCTGTCAATATGTTCAATCCAGAACTCCTCAAGTAAAAAAAAAAATTAGTTTCACCTGGTTTAATTTAGTGAAAAATCTTCTTTAAGGAACCTTTGGCTATCTGATTATAAATCGATTCATCGAAAAAATAATCAACAGATCCATTTGCAAAATAATCCTTATTTGCAGCCCCACTGTTATGAAAATCCAATCAAACGGTCTTTAAAAAGCAATAAAACTTCTATTTATTATAGTAAATTAGTTGGTTCTTTATCCAATTATAAGTCACTATTAAGAGCTTTATGTAGAGGTCCCAAGGGCAACTTGCAGCTCCAGAGCCACAGTTTGCAGATCCATGGTCTAGGGCAGTGGTTCCCAAAGTGTGGGGCGCGCCCCCTAGGGGGCCATTGCAGGGGGGGCGCGGGAAGTGGTATGGATGAATGAAGAAAAAAAAGCAGTGCTTGCTTGACTGAGCATAATGGACAGTTGTGAAACTGCAACTCAGATTTGAGAAGATCTGCAGCAACAAGCAGGCTCACTACAACCACTAAAAAGATGGGAGGATTAAAGTACAAAGAAAAAACTCTCTGGGAGCTGTTCAATGTTTTCACTCCATTTTGCACAGAGGCTTTTTTAATGTATTGATGATAGCAAAGTTAAATATTGTTACAAAAAGAAAAAAAGAAATATGTTTAAAATAACACAGACAACAAAGAATCCTCTTCTAATCTACAGTATAGAACTATGAAAAAAATACAGTTACACAAAAGTGTTCCACTGTAAAGATGGTGTGTAGTTTGTTTTGTTGCAACCTGAAGTGTGAAATAAACTTCAGCAGGGTTTGAAAACAAATTATGTGTATAGGTTTATTATTTCTGGTTGAACGATGTATGTGCCCAGTTTATTTTTTATTTTATTTTTATTATTTTTTTGGGGGGGGCGTGGAAATTTTATTATTATCCAAAGGGGGGCCCAGAAGAAAATCTTTGGGAACCACTGGTCTAGGGGGTCCAGCGCACCTACAGAAACCCCAGAGGCCTGATGCAGAAAGTATTCACCCCACACAAGCCTTTTCATATGTGATATAAGCAGACTTTAAGTGATATTGAAGCACAAAGAAGGAAATAAATGTACTTTTGATTTGAAAAGATGGTTGTTCATCTTTATTTAGTCCCCTTAGATTGGTGCAAGCAGTCTATGAGGGCACATCAGTAATAAATTACAAACAGATCAGACACTAACTTGATGTTAGCCCGCTTTCAGGATCCAGATAATCAGGGTTTGGCAGCTGCTATAATAAAACACTACAGTAACTTTTTTTTTATGTAAATGTGATTTTATTTTTTTTTTTAATCAGGCAATTTGGTGTAAAAGCTTTTCAAGAGTTTATTTTTCACGTTTTTATCTCCACTACAGTGAAAGGTAGCTGCAGCTCAGCTAGTTAACCTTGAACAATAATAATATTCAGTCTGTGATGCGAAGCCTAACAGCGTTGATGAGCTCTGCCCCAATTCTGCCTCCTGACACTCACGGCTCGGCTTGCTCTGTGGGAAACTGTGAAGAAGTAGAACGAAAAAAAAAAAACAATCCGAGGGATAATTACAGGGCTCGTCAGCCTCGCTGGGAGACAATAAGCGTTTCTTCTGATGACGCGCCTGGTTTCAAACGACACCACTTCTGTTCTGTCGTCAGTGACTGAAACCGCTCGGGATTTAGAGCTCAAACGAGCTAAAGCTGGATCAACAAACAAGAGATTTAGGGAGATGATCCAGCATCAGTCTCAGCACAAAATAAGAAAAACAGACAATTGTACATATACAAAGTGGATGGGGGTGATAGCATGACTACTGATGGTTTACTGGAAACTATTTCATTATGTCGTAATTATTTCAGCCTCTGTGATTTAGATGTGTTGCTGAGGTTGGGATTGTTGGTCTGATGAAGTTGTTTACCTACTGGACAAACTGACGAACACTGTAAGTTTCTTATAAGAATATGTGAAATAATTCATTCCATTCTTTTATTGTACAATCAAAGAGATAAAAAAAACTTTCAAGAAATTATTTATCAATCAGATCCTAACACCTACCTTAAATGACGCAGATAAAAAAAAAGCCAAAGTAGCAAACATCATCAGTTAGCTCATTGTGTCAATAAACCGATGATTGTCCATCCCTTTGGAGTTCAACGATTTACTTAGAGGTTCTTTAACGGTGCAGGAAGAAAAAAACAAAAAACAAAAATCAGGACGGACTAGATCAAAAAAATGCATTAATATATTCCAGTGGTGACATCAATGGCAAGAAACACACGCTCGCTCTTTAATTAATCACCATTTCATGACATCACCATCAGGGTCATAGCGGGACACAAAACCCTTCATCAGGTTAAGATGCTGATTTTCCCATTCGGATGGATTTATGTCAATAAAATTAATGACAATAAATTTGGGGCTTCCGAAAATTGTTTGGAACAAGTTTCCATAAAAACGATCATGGTATCTTTTCATTAACGGCTTAGAAAAAAAGTACTGATGTACACCCTGTAGTACACATGCCGGGCCATTTGGTGGAGCTGTGGCACTGCCACAAAATCACACCTGATCTATTAGAACACTGGGAATGTGCAGACAACTAAGTAAAAAAAAAAAAATAAATAAATAAATAAAAACAGCGACATTTTTAAATGTTTTGTTTTGACTTCTGATTTAGTTTTTTTTATTCTACTTTATTTTTACATCAGTTATTTGTATTGTTAGCTACTTTAGCTATGTTTTATTTATTGAAAATGCTTACTTTCAGTTATACTGGACTTGGCAGGACAAAGGAATAAAATCCCAGATTAGGACACACAGTTGCACAATTGACCTGACTGCTGTACCTGCCATTTGCTGCTGTAATGCTTTACGACAATAAAAAATTAAGCGAAAACAGCAACCGGACTTTAGACCTTATATCACTGCATAATGGCACACCAATGAAAACTCAGCACATTCTTTTACCATTCAGTCAATTCTCTTTGTTCTTTTTTTTTTTCCTTCTATTTCAGTTAACAAAATGTTTTATTATTTTGTTAGTTTTAGTTAACAATAATAATCTTGGCCACAAAATAACTGTATTTGGCCTGCATGGAGACACTAAAAAATTAACTGACTTTAGCTGATCTTTCTATCCTGGGACATGGTTTAAAAAAAATATCATTTATGCTCTCCCAAAATGTTGCATTCGTTTTGATGCACAACTTAAACAAGAATAAACAATTGTGATTAGATTTATTCTTGTCTCTCTGTGGATGGGGCCTTAAAATCTGCAGAGGCTATTAACGGGTATATGTTTAAACCCAAATACATATATTTTTTTATAACATAAGTGGATAAAAAGTATTATGAAAACCAAGAAAACACCGCAGACAACTCAGAAAAAAAAATGCACCGAGATCCAACGATCAGCTGTTGCTCACTGTTTCTTTTGCCCGAACAGAGCTCGGGAAGAAGGCCTTTATCTATGCAGCTCCTTGTACGTGGATTTTTTTTTTTTTTACAAAGATACTGGAAGTTGACTAAGTTTTTATCCTTTAATTCTTTAAAGTTTAAAATTAAAGAATTAAAAATGCCTTCAATTATCTGTCATTGTTTTTACTTGATATGTTTTTTATTTACCTGTCATTTCATTCAATGTTTTAATGTTCAATATGCAACTCTGCTGCCTCTTGCCTACGACTCCCTTGAAAAAGAGTATTTTAATCTCAGAGGTATTTTTTTCCTGGTTAAATAAAGTTTTATAATAAATAATAATAAAGTTTAAACCACAGTTTGGTTATAAAGGTTGAAAAAAATAAAACTGTGAATCAACTAAGAAAGACCGGCCCACCATGGCTGAAGAAAGAGAGAATTAAGGTGACCAGATGAGCAGAGCTGCTCATAAATACTGTCAGTATTCACCCAAAGTCACTGAAAACAGATGCTTGCCACACTTTTCAGATTTGATTCAGAAAAGTTTTTGTAGAGAACATTATGTGTTCCTTGTTTTGGATTTATATAAAATCTTGCTGATCAAATAAAGTTTAAAGAGTAAATCAAGTAAAGCACATAACGGTTACAAACTGATTTTTAATGTACTTTACGATCAGCAGCCCCCTGATGACACTACATGCTCAAAGACAGGCACATACCTCCATGCAGATCTGATAGAGCACCAGACAAGCAGTGTGATGGAAGAGACGGTTTCTCTTCCAGCTGAACTCCACACTGTCCTCTTCTAACTCATGGAGCACTGGAACAGAAACAGAAACACAGGATAGGCTTGACCTTAATGTCATAGTTTTAAACCTGATGCAATCAATCAACTTTTATTTACCTTTAATCTTGTAGAATGTCTCGGGTATGAAGGCCTGGATGGCTTTGAAGCGTTCCACCACAAATCCAAGGGTGGGAAACTGACAGCTACCGTATGAGATCAGCTGATTAGCCAAGGATTCAGGGAAGATCTTCTGCAGCCGAAGCGTCTGGAACCGAGTGAAAGATGCTCCTGAAGAGGATCAGGGAAAGGTTAAGGTTAATACTGGCAGCTCTACTGATGGGGGGTACGTCTTTAAAGTTACAACACAAGCTTAAAAAATAACTAAGATGAGTTTTCATTTTCAGCTTCGCTTTCTTTAATGGAGAAATATCCTTTACCTATCCGCAAATCCAGCTCCTGTCGGACATCAACTGCATCGCTGACGTTAGCATCAGGCTCGGTTAGCGTCTCACACGCTCTTCGAATTGAGTTAGGAGTGATCTCCGAAAACTTTGCTCTGAAGATTTGCAAATTGGGTTTCACTAAATAAAAACAAAACAATAATAACTGAAGGGTTGTGCAAATATGAAAACCTGTATAAACATTCAGCAGCCTCTGTCAGTATTGATATCAACACATTCCTGATATACCTGCTTTGCAAACATCAATGACTTCAAAGCCGATGTTTTCTCCCTCCCGGTCACAGTCGGTCCAGATGATTAGCGCCTGGCACTGCTTCGCCTCCTTCTCAAGGGTCCGCTGCAGACGACAGAAAATGACATCAAAACTAAAGAAAAGGAAGAAAGAACTTATATTCTTTTTAAATAATAGAAGATTCAATCTGAGGGGAATAAAACATGATTATTGATCACAGTAATAAAGAGATGGATTGAAATGCTGATAGTTGCACATTATTTTTGTAGTAAAGTTCAGTTTTTCATCCACACCCCCCAACTAAACCATTATTTTTTTTATTTATTTATTTTTTAACAAGGGAGAAGTTACCTTGCAAAAAAAATGAATTGCTGTGAGAGTTGTGAATTTACAAACTCACAAAATATATCACACCAGAAGCAAATAGATACATTAGCCTTGAATACAGATATATTTACAACTAAAGAAATGCAACAACCAAAAGCTGCAGGCTGAAGTACAACAAAGATGGTGGCACTGGTTTTAGCTGAAATACCCTCCATTTCATTTTGAAAAAAAGAGCAAAAGGGTTACAATTTGTGCCTTTGTGGATTGGAGAGAGGTTTCCACCTTCCTCCCAATCAATCTCTGATCACCCAAAAATGGAGACAAATGATCAGAGTACCGCTAATTTAGTTTAAAGTGTAAAGTCTAACTAGCTGGCATATAAAGTGCACCAGTTTTCCCTCAGCGGATGGAGCATAACGAAATGCAGGATCAGTTGTTGCTTTTGTGCTTTTTTTTTTTTTTTACGATTTTAAAAGTACTGTTGGCAATTTTTTGACTGAAGACCCAGCTTATATTAGGATATTACAATTTTGTTACGAAGAGTATAACAACAAAAAGGTATATTATTTGCCAAAATAATATTGGAAACCAATGCCTAAACTAGCAGAAGTGTGTTCTATATATTGCCAGTCAATTTATAAAAAAAACAAAAACTTTTAACATCTGGCATATTGCATGAAATAATTTCTGCCTAGAATCTTATTTATAAACAATATATGCAATCATCAGCTAAAAGTAATACAACCATGTTAAAACATTACTGATTTAAATGTTCTTTAACTAGCAAAAAAGACTGAATAGCATACTGCCAGATCCTTGTTGGGACTTTCTTTAACCCTTTATAGGGCAAGTTACAGTTTTTGATCACTTGCATATTCCTTACAAATGGAGTCCCCTCAGTAAGGTCTAGAAGCATAAGATCTATATCCTGCCATTCAGCAAAGATCCTGCTACATGACTGTGCATCTTTTTTTGGCATTTGACCAATTATTTGAGCCCTTGAATGATATATTACCTACTGTAAATTAAGTTGAAAAAAAAAAAGCTAATTGAAAAGTTCAAAAGTAAAGTTCAAAAGTTAATAAACCTAGTTAACAATTATATTTAGGGTTATACATTAAAAAATGTAAGTGCCAGTATCAGCATTAATGCCTCTAAGGTTATGTTGGACCAAAGAAAATGTGTTTTTCTTTAACTCTCAGAGTGTTTTTCATGAATTCCTAATAGAAGCACTTTATTATTTTCTTAATATATTCGGCAAGATGGCGTATCTTATTACATTGACATCGATTTTTGCCATTAAAATACCCATATTTTTTGAATGTTACAAGGATAATAATAAGGTCTTGTCCTGGATTCTAATAACACCATTGGCTTGAACAGGGTTTATACAGGAATGAATAACTCTAACTTAATGCTTTTTAATACTCTTTAAATGCTCTTAGAAATAATTTCAATGCCACCAACAGGTACCCGTCGACAGGCTGCAGCCATGTCCCGAATTCCTCGTTTTCCAGCCACTTTTGTTGTAATTTGCTTTATCCCCCCCATTCTCTAGCTTTTTCTCCAACTCAAGTTTAACATACAGCTTTGCGATCAACCGGAAGCAGTTCCACGCAAATATATCGTGATATAATATGTCTGACAAAATAGTTTTTATAAACATTTTTTTTAATAAGGCATTTTAAATGCCACAATAAACACATTTAATGAATTTTAAGGCCAATTAAGGCCTTAATTTAAACAATAATAATTTAATGACTTTTAATGATTTTTAATGACCCTCAGAAACCCTGTTGAAATTTTGATTTTCCAAGTATTTTCCTGAGTGCCCTATAAAGAGTTAACATTCTCTTCATATGAAAAAATGAAGGATCTTAGATGTTTAATGTAAAGCAGAGTGAATATTTTAAGTGTTTTATTTTCATCTAACTTTCATCTGACATACCTTAATTTGTGTCATATTGTCTGGGCAATACTTCTCTACTTCTGCGTCAAACAGCAACACAGGATTGCAGCTGTGCCTTGAAAGAAAAGTAAACAACCTCAGATATTTTAACTCTTTAATGAGGTGAACATATTGGATGGAAGGTATATTTGTTTAAACTTACCATTTTTGGAAAGGAGCTTTAAACTCTAGACCAAGCAAATGTCCTGACACTGAAGTCATTGTCACTGTCACATTCTGATGAAAGATAAAGAAAAAATTATGAGAAATCAAAGCTGGGAGAATAAGATATTGAGGTGGATGTGTTGGTTGCTTACCTGGCCAAAAAGTTGATACTCATACTCATAGATTTTATTGAACTTCGAGAATCCTTCCCTCTAAAACAGAGAAATATATAAGTTATCCAAACTAATAAAGCCAATGCTGTTATAATAAAATAATAGATTTATTTTTATATTCCTCTACTGACAGCAACAACTGATGGAAATGTGCTGCTGTTGTTCACTCTATTTTAAACTATGTAAGTTTATAATGACTTAATTGTAGCTACAAGCTGCAGGAACAGTGAGGATGTAATTAGGTGGGACTTACCCTTCGGGCTCTGCCGCCGGACATAATCTCAGAGATGCCTTTGGCTGCATCGTTCTTCTCGGCCACACAGAGGACCCGCTTGATTTGACCCCGGCTACGAATCATATCTGCCCCCTTTGCTGCGTCCGAGCACCAGCCGCGTCGTCTCTCCCAGAAAAAGCTCGGCTTTACCCACTGTAGTCCCGATCGAAGCGTAGATCTGCCGATGAGGTGCGCGATCAGCATGCCTGGCCGCAGTCAGCTGAAGGAGCAGTGGCTGTCCTCGGACACAGCCTCCCCGCATCTGCTGTACTTTTGCTGGGCTAGCATTTTACATAGCAGAGCTAGCTAAAGCCATAAAGTCAATTCTTAGAAAGTTTACCGAACTGCTAAAAAGTTTTCTACGGTAAAAAAAATAGTGGTTTTGTTTTTTTAATAAAGTGGTTAACTGAGAAAACAAGTATAAAAGTTTAAAACCTTGTAACTATGATGAGCGGGATCGAGTTCAGCCAGAATGACACCGTTAGCTTTGTTTACAAAATCCGCGCCTGACAGTGCCGTAAAGGAGACCGCACAAGTGTCGCAAAGCTCCTAGTCGTAAATAATCACGATATTATGCGTAAATTATTATTATTATTATTATTATTATTATTATTATTATTATTATTATTATTATTATTATTATTATTATTATTATTATTATTATTATGCTTTTTAATAATCATTTTTATAAATCATTAACCATAATTTGTGTATATATATTAGAAATAAAAAATGTTATTTATTCAATAAAAGCTACAGACCATGTAGAAAAGAGCAGTCAAAAAGTAAAAAAACAAACAAAAGAAAATACTATTTAAAGCAGTGTCTATTGGGTTACAAATCTAGATTAAACTAATTTAACACAGCTATGACAAATATTTAGAACATGAACAAGTTATTAGGATTTCTTCTTGATAAAAAAAAAGAAGCATGGATAACGTTATAAAGGAATGATTCATATATATGTTTAGCTCTGTGGAAAGGCAGGACTAATTAAAAAAGAAACAGATTTTATCCGATGTTGTTCCAACAAAAAGTAAATGACTGCAGTTTGTTATTTAATTAAATTAGAATTTAATTTAGCTTCAGAATAATTGTAGCACCTTATTTAAAAGACGTGAAATATTTCAGTACATATAATAAAAGGTATTGTGTACCTATGTAACTTATCGGTTCATATTATAAAAGGGCAATATATTTCTAAGGGGTTTTATTTTGGGTTGATCGACCAAATGTGTAATGTGCATTTACGCCGATTGGCCAGTAGGTGGCGATACGAGGTGAGACGTCTAACTGAGTTGAAAATGAAAAAAAACAACAACAAAAAAATTCAGTGACTTAAGGATTGACAGAAATTAATTTTTTTTTAAAGAGAGGTGTTTTTTTTAAGACTAAGAGACGATCTAAAAAACTGATTTTTGAGGAAACAATAGATTGCTCAGTATTTTCTATGGTACTTGTTGACTGAAAGCAGTTCTAAGGATTAATGTGGAAAATATAATAAATATAAGCGCATGGGTTTTACATTACATCTGTTTATTATCTTCCGTTCACAATGTTTTTCTAAGGTTTTTGTTTTCAGATTTAAGCGAAGAAATTTACTTATAATTTCAACAAGTGTGCAAAATTGAACTAATCTTTGACTTTGGACAGAATTAGTCATTTCGAATATGTGCATATTGTTTCTAGTTTAGTTTAGGGTTATGACCTATTATAGGTTGCAATATTAAAAAAACAAAAACAAAAAAAAAACAGCTTCTTTTATTTTGTTTCTTTTGAGCTTGACATTTTTTGAAAAATTAAGAGACAACTATGATTAGTATGGAAGTAATGAAAGTAGAAACTCTACACTTGTTCAATGAAATAAAAACAGAGGCCTCCACAAATAAAGAGGCTTTGTATCGCAGGCGGCACAAAGAAGGACTCACCGAGAGCAAGATTCCTGTATGAACCAATTCTCTTATTTAGATCTTCCACTTTCAAAGAATCATTAAATAAGCATCTCTGCCTACAGGCTGTCTAACTATTCAAAACAGATGGAGTTTTGACATACTTCATCTCACTATAGTATTCCTGAGAAGACAGACAAGAGAGAAGAGAGGTGGGTAGTAAATAGTTAGATTTACTGTGCTGCATTTACTTGAGTCATTTTTCAAAGAAAAATGTACAATCAGGATTAGTTTTATTGTACTGTACCTTTACTTTTTCATGAGCAATATTTTTGTGATACATTGCTACTTCTGCTTAGTAAAATTTCTGACTAATCTGCCCACTGTAAGTAGCTTGAGCTATTCAGAGATCAGGTTAATGTACAGTTCACAATAGATATTATCTATAGAAGTGTTACTTTGTCCTATACATTACTCAATGTGAGGAAAAAAATAATTAGAAGTTATTATGTACTAATTTTTTTATTTGTATCTTTTTAGTCTTTCAATTGACTGTTGAACTGTTAAACTCTCAACTGGACTCTGCATCAGATTGTAAACATCACTTTACACCTCCAACTTGGCAGAAACTTTTATATTTCTTTTAAATAGAACACAACTCACTTCTATACTGCATTTTGCAGCATATTTATTTGTAATTTTACATATCTGTTTTTGCTTATATTTTATGGGGTGATTCTGTGCCTTATTTTTCTTTGTAATTGTATTTTTATATAGTAATATTTGATCTGTTTTGTACTGAAAACTGATTTAATGCTAAATATATGACATTCAGTTTGACTGAGAGAGAGATGCAGGCTGAAACCTAGAGATTAGAACAGAGTGCTAAAATGTTGCTAATGTACAATGTTTGAAATAAGAAAAAAAAAATCTCAGTTCTGTGCTTTACTTTGCTATTATATGTTTTCTATGCATCACATAAAATATACTGAATTCATAGTCATGTCTTTTGTATTTTGTTTACGGATAGCATAGGTAGTAGTAGTTACCTAACCTATTCCTAGTTTAGGAGTTGGAATAATAACATGGAAGTATAAAGATTGTGTAGCTTTTGTCGCGGCTCGTTACGTGTGATTTGAATTCAAAAAGATGAATAATAATAATAAAAAAAACGGCAAACATGTTTTTGAAACATGTTTTTTCTTTACCATTTTAATCGTTGGCATATTAACCATAAAATGTCAACAAACATACAGAAAAAGGTTATTCACATCATTATAAGATGTTAAACAGAATTCATGCTCTTTTTAAAACTATTTTTAGAGAAAGCTACTGTTCTCTGACAGTCCCTTTTATGTAATTAGAAAAAAGAACAACTGGTTGATCTATTTAACATATATTATGCAGAACTATAATTGATTATTTTAGACAGCATGGATACATTTATGTGTTCATATATCTGTAAACAAAGGCTGAAAATCTTGTCCGTCTTCAGTACTTTATCTGGAACGTACGTAAATTGTGCTCCTTTATTTTTCTGTTGGTACAGTGAGATTAGTGAGGTTGACCCTAAACTGGTTCTGGAGCCTATCAGTTTTCAGCTACACTTCATTGTTCCCTACCTGGTCGCACCTATGAAAAGTTGCTGTTTGAGCTTCTCTGTGACTATTTAGCAGTCTGAATCAGGGTGTGACACTTTCCAAGTAGGCTGCCAGAAGCTACTTAAGTATTCCCGAACACCAGCCTATAGATTACTGATAAAAAAAAAGGGGTAACACTCAGCAGACGTGATGTTTTTTTACATTTAAGCTGTTTGGCCATAGTTTAAAACAATACCAATACAGTCTAATGACATAATAATAAGTCTAGACTAAAATGATTTAATGGTTGAATATAAAAGTGTGATGTTGAGTTTTCAGTGCAACTCAGGATAGTTCCTTCAGCAAACAAGAAACCACAGTGCAAAAGAATGATCTAAAAAATTGTAAAATTCTCTTAAAATGAGTGTATTTCCCTTAATTTGAATAGGTAAAAAAGATGATCTGCCAATGGAATGATTATTTTTACCCTTCGAATAAGATAATTAGATATTATGCACTTGAAATAAGAGGCCGAAGTTGTTTTCTATTCTTTTAAATGTAAATTGTCACGTTCCATTGGCAAAGTGTCTCTCTAACCTACTCAATTCAATAAGAAATGCTCTTATTTTAAGAAAATTTGACTCACTTAGATTTCAGTTTTTTGCAGTGCATGGTTCAACCCATTCATTTCCTCTGAAACCTGCACAATAAGGCAACAATCACTTGCCATCCTAAAGCTGAGCGACCAAAGAAATTCATGCATTCTTCCAAATTTGTGTGAAACATGGAGCTTGTACATGTAGATATGCAGACGCAGTCTTGCAAAGACACACAGGAAAATTTTAAAATGTTAGGCTGCCAAACCTCCCAAAACCTTTTATTGACTGATCATTAGTTAGAGAGTTTGCAACACAGCTTGGTCTGCAACCACTTAGATGGATGAAAAGATTGTTGCTATGGTTGACTTTCCTATATTAAATGATTTCCTTCAGTTTTAGTAAAACATTGCTGCCTTGTCTCTCTGTATTTAAAAGGTCAAAATTCCTCCTACTCCCTAACTGATCATAAGACTTGGAGACAGGTGACATGGAAGTGAGATTTGCAACAGCTTATGATGCTGCCGCATCCAGTGTGTTGGTTTCAAGGAGATGGCAATAACAGCCACCTGTTGCTGTTTGTTAACCCCAGTGTGTTGAACTCATTACTAGAAAATCCTCAAAACATGTCGACAGGAAGAGAAATGCCCTAAAGTGGTTCTAGTGGAAAAAGGGGATCTTTCTTAAAACAAGCAGCTAAAGTTAAAGCTTTCCATTAACTTTTTTTTAATTACCCAGTGTCATGGTCTTGGTTCTGTTGTTCTTTACTTTGCTCCTTGTTTTCTAGTTTTATTGGTTTAATTCCAGTTTTGTTGTAATTTCTAGATTTATGTTAATTCTCATGTTTTTCTGTTGTCCTCTGTTGCCCTCTTGTGTGTGTGTGTTCCTTTCCCCTTGGCTCCCTCATTGTCTCCTCTCACACCTTCTTCTTCTTCTTCTTATGAGATTTTATGGCGGTTGGCAAACTTGTGAAATGTGCATTACCGCCACCAACTGATATGGAGTAAAGCAAGGAAACAGGAAACGATTCACCCCAAATAAAAACAAACAAACAAAAACAAAAAACAAATCCTCTCACACCTGGGGCCTGTTTCAATAAGGAAGTTCAACCAACTCTGAGTTAAAACTTGAACTCTGAGTTGACTTATCCTGAGATTGGAAACTCTGAGTTTTGGGTTTCAGAACAGCTGAAATGAGTTAGTTCAACCAACTCTAAATTGACTGACTCTGAGTTAAGCGCGTGCACCACAACTATAAAAAGCCATTATCNTGCTCTCACTCTGCTCTCACTCTTTGTTGGTTCCTTGTCTTTGCTGTCCTCCCATGCTGTTGTCCACCTACCTCGTCTCTCCCTGGCTCCTCGTGTTTTGGTTTCCCCAGATGTCTCCGTAGTTCTGGTTTGCTTTTGATTATTAGTTGGATTTTTGCATTCGTGCCTTTGCTTACTGTTTTGCCCCATTAAACTGCTAGAAATCTCCTCAGCCTCTCTGCCTCTGCATTTGGGTCCTCCAAACCACAACCAAACCCTGACACCCAGTTCTTTTCATTGGCAGTTCAAGAAACAAAGCAGGAGTCAGTCTTAAATTTAAGCAAAAGCCTAATTTATTGTAAGTGCATATAAAGTGGCACAGAGCTCTATTCATTCTGCAGCAAGAGCATCATAGTAAAAAATACACATTTATCTTTTTTTGGCGCACATACCCAGTAAAAAAGGCTGCACTTAAACACTGATTGAGATTTAATTGGTCACAATAACATGCTGTGAACAGGACAGCATCTACACACACAAACACTGGAATGTACAAACATGTGAGTGTGTTGGTCCAGGACTTTATCTATGTGCCAAAGATTGACCTGTTTTCAACTTAAAGAAGATTGTGTGTATACATACAGACAGACATTACATGAACTACGCTGATGCTCAGAATAAAAAGTGAATTTCTAACATCAGTGCAAACACAGCTAGTAACCAGTTAATAACTAATAGGAGTCTAAACAGGAGTAATCACAAAAAATCAATTCTAAAAATATCAATTTTGACTTAATGTCCTCATAGCAATAAAAAAGACGTGAGAAAAATAGATCTTAGTGTACATCAACCTAATCCTGTGAAACAACCAGGCTGAATATAGGAAAATGTCTCCCTTTTGGAATATAGTCTACATATAACAGTACAGCAAGTGTGCATGAGACACGCTATTTGTAAGCATCTATCAGTTAAGATTATTTGTTTCAACTAATAGAGAATGATTAAGTGTTCTTCACTGCAGAGCTCTATGGATTTATAATTTACAGAATAGACATAATGATTCTAAAAGGACATGTTTAAGATTAAATCAGTTCATTCTCTCCAATGTATTTGATTATTGTAACCCATGAGAACAAAGATGATATAAACCCTGAAGAATTTTTATCAAAGAGTTTATAATTGTAAGGCACACCTTTGAGAACTTGCATCTAAGTAGGTGGGAGAACCTTTGTAAGAATAAAAACGTGATGCTTGGATGTGTTTTAACACAAAGGATAATAATGGGTGACTGTTTTATTTCAATGTTGCGATCTTTGAAGCGAAGATTTTGATGATCTCAGCTGGAGAAATGATGAATACTAATGCACATCTGTGAGGAAGGGTATTTCTTAGTAATTTACTTCAGAGGTTGGTGTGTTGGGATCGTTCTGTTGAATCATCCCCATGACCTGTTGAGAAATAAGCATCAGAGTGTTATTCGGCTCTCTTGTGCCCTTTTTTTTTTTAATAAGTGCATTTTTTCTTGAATTGAGGAGGTAAGTGAGATACTTTGCCAGTGGAACAAGACAATTTATATTTAAAATAAGAAAAATCATTTGCATTGTCTTATTTGAAGTGCATGTTATCTAATGTTCTTTTTTTAAGAGTAAAAAAAAATAATAATTTCATTGGCAAACTATTTTATTTAACTGCTCAAATTGAGAGTTAATGAGTCTTAATTTAAAAATATTGACTTAGTTCTTGATCAATTTTGCAGTGTTGTAGCAGTATGGCAGGTGAATCCAGAAATGGGCTTTTTCCCCCCCTGTCAGCATCATGTTCTCTGGCATAAATCCAGATTAATTAGTAGCCAGTCTTTTTTATTAAATAGCGCTGGGTGATAAGCTGCACTAAATGCATGTTTGATCCCAAACATCTTTTCCAGTTCTCAAATTTCTCATTGGAGAAATGAGTACCATTTATTATTTTTCATATGGGTTCTTTTATTAACCATTTAATGACCTCTTTCCTTTTCTATTACTTTGTCTAGGATGGTTTATGTGAAGGAGCTGCTCTATCCTGTAATTATTTTTTTTATAGCTTATCATTCGCTAATTTCTGTACAAGTAGTTTATATACAATCTAACCTACTGATGTTTTGCTTTTCTTGGCATGTAATATGTGGAGTATGGATCACATATGTGAATTTGTTATGAAAATGTATTTACCTGAAGGTGTCAGATTAGATCAAAAACCATTTTCTCCTCTAGTCATCGATGACTAGAGGAGAAATATCAGTGTGCATATTTAGACCATAGGTTTTAGATTCACAGTAGACCGTGAATAGGGACTGCATCCATCACAATTAACAGTATTTTGTAAATGTTTGATTAGTCCTTGAGGAAATTTAGAAACCAGCTCCCACACTGGAAAAAAATTTAATCTAAATATGTAATTTTTTCTTAAAATAAGTGCATTTTTTCTTGAATTGCCAACTAAACAAGACAATTTACATTTATAATAAAAAAAAAAAAAATTGAATTTTCTTCTTTTAAGTGCATATTATCTAATTATCGTATTTTAAGAGTAAAAATACTAATTCCATTGGCAGGTTGTGTTATTTACCTACTCAAATTAAAGGCAAATACACTTAAGGTTGACTTATTTCTAGATCGTTTTTGCAGAGCAGTTCTACGCCAAATCTGCCGGGACAGGGCCAGTGTGTTGTCATGGGGCACAGAACAAAATAATGGAAAAAATAACAGGATCATATTTTATCATTTAATTGGATAATTAATCCAAATAGCTAATTTTGGCACTGGAGCTGCAGCATTTGACAACTGTGATTCTGTCTCATCATGGGACTAAGTGCAGCACCTTGATATTAAAACAACTGTTAAAGTAAAACTCCAAAGGTAAAATCTCAATTGGGCCACCAAACATTTATGCATACATCATCATAGGAAATTGTTTCTATATTATGTCTTCAGTAGGGGCCATACTGTCTAGAACCACCTATGGCAGATACATTTCTCAGTTTTTGCTGCACACTAATCATCTTGCTGATACCCATGTGCTTGGCCATTAATTGATCCATTGAATGTGAGACTGATTCTGTAATGCTTCACCTATTGTGGCAACACACTTTACATATAAGGATATCTCAACATTTTCCAATTTTGACACTTTTCTCTCTGTAAAGTGCTGTATAGAGGGCAGTTTTTAAATCCACAAATGCTTTTTCAGTTTCTGTTTTCCATTTTAGGCAGAGATTGATAATTACTAGTAACACTTTCTCAATTGTGAAATGAAGAGATTTGAAATAAACATTGACTGAATTTATCAATATTTTCCAAGTGTCTATTGTAAATGAGACCTCTTTGCTGGCAGCAAATCAGCTGGTTCACTAGTTAGATAATCTGGAAAGGTGCTGGCCTGCATTCTGCCATTTAACAAACTACCTGGAGCTAAGCAACAGTTGTTTTAGAAACACCAATGCTTGATTTCAATGCAGAAAATAACAGGAACTTTAAAGGCACTAAAGCATTTTCTGGCATTACATTGAAATCATTGCAAACCTTAAAGGAATAGTACACCCAAAACATGATTAGCCTTCATTTTCTACTCACCCCCATGCTGAACAACACCCTGGAGTACTTTTTTGATATCTCAAATGCATCTGGAGATCTGGGAGGCTTCTTGCTGTCTGCTGACATTCAAATAATGGAGGTCTATGGTGACCGAGACAGAACGGTCCATAAAAGTCCACACAAAACGTGTCAATCTTCCTCCATACT
>NW_015150860.1:729117-747530 GCF_000732505.1 Cyprinodon variegatus
TCTACACTACCCTTTTGAACCTGTGCCAAGATCGGTCCGAACACGGTAACCCAGATAACTGCTGAGTTTAAATGGCACACAAAACTGAATCGGACTGTGCCAGACACAACCAAACTGCGCTAAACTGGTACTAGTTCATCAGCAGGGCTCGGCGTGGTTCCGCTCTGGCATGGTTCTCAAATAACAAAGAAAGCATGAGAAGACTGCATCATCTCCTTACAGTCAGCCTCTCATGACATTTTCATTCATTCCTAAAAATGCAAGCTTCCCTATCATGCCACATGATTTACAGTGATTATTCTGCTTAGCAGTGTGATGAATTTCAACATCTGTTGTTGTTTCCTGCATCTGTAAGCCCTGATTAGACA
The DNA here is from genome assembly GCF_000732505.1 of Cyprinodon variegatus. Lineage (NCBI taxonomy): Eukaryota > Metazoa > Chordata > Actinopteri > Cyprinodontiformes > Cyprinodontidae > Cyprinodon > Cyprinodon variegatus. The sequence goes on from NW_015150860.1 coordinate 729,486, forward strand.
AAAGCTTGTGTTTTGGAGCATCCACTTCCCAAAAGCACGAGCCTAGCATGGCTAACTGATGCAAGCTCTGTCCAGACTCAGCAGGGATCGGTTTCAGAGGGTAGTGTAAATGGGGCTATAGACTCAGACTTGGAAGGAGCTGATTTTCTGAGCTGTGAACTGCCCCATTGCACTGTGTAAATCTTGGCAGCTGGGAGCCAGGAAAACTGTGTCGTCCACAAAAAGCAGAGAGGAATTTAACCTTTTCCAAAATCTGACTTAGGTTGTGCCTTGAAAATCTTTCTGTGAAGATTGTGAACAGGACCATAAACAAAAGGGCAGTCCTGCTGGATTCCAACATGAACTGGGAACAGGTCTGACTTAATGCCATTGCGGACTAAACTCCTGCTCCACTTGTACCACTTGACCTATGTGTAAATACTTGATATTGGATGGCCTCTAGAAGAGGGACTCGACTCCGTACTCCAGGTCCACAAAACAGTATGGGTCGACTAGTTAAGCAAACCTCACAAACCCTTGAGCACGCTACAGAGGGTCTAGTGCTGGTCCAGTGTTCCCAGAATCAAAATCACTTTGTTCCTCCTGTTTTAGCTGGATTCTATCCTCTCTAGCACCCTGGCATAGGCCTTATTTGAGAGGCTAAGAAGTATGACCCCTCCGTAGTTGGAACCCTCCTGTCCCCTTTGTTAAGGTGGAGGGTAACCCCAGTCTGTCAGTCCAAGGGCACTGTCCCTGACTGACACACAATGTTAAAGAGGGGTGTAATCCATTATAGCCTACAGATATCCAGAGAGCTGCTCAAGACAGATCTCATCCACCCCTGAAGCATTACCACCATGAAGTTTAATAGATAAACAAGTCTGACTCCAAACACCCGGTCTCTGTTTCCACCAGGGAATATGTGACAGATGGGTCGAGGAGATCCTTGAAGTATTGCTTCCATTTTCTTACAATGTCCTCAGTCACAATGAGCAGCTCCCCCCTCCTTCTTTAAGAAGTTCTAGCAAAGCATTAATTCCAGCTCTAGAGGCACCATTTGGTTCACCAAAGTACTATTGTGACTAACTGTGAGTCTTTTGGAGTAGAAATTAGGATTTTTATTTGATCCAGTACTGACAAAGGTGCTGCAAATCGCTGGGGCTGAAACCCTTCCCGTAAAATAGAGAATTACCCTTTAATTGGCAATTGGTTGTGTTGGGATCCTCAGGCTTGCCCACCAGAGGGCGCCGAGGATCCCCTTCTGCTCTTTGCTATTTTTCTTTAGGGCTGGAGTTACTGTGGGGATCTGGAGATTACCCTCTGTCTCCAGCAGAGTGCGCCGTGGGTCTTCTGGAGCTGGAACCTTCCTGCACACCTGTTGCTAATCCTCTCATCAGAAGACCTCTCCTTTATAAGCTCCTGCCTGACCTTGCTTCCACGCCGCAGTGTTGATCTTAGTTGGTTAGCTTCCTGAGCCTCTGTTACAGAAGAATCTTAGTTATCTCTAGTGTGAGATCAGATTCTAACTCTTCCTTGTTTCTGCCTCACAGGAATCCTGTCTCTTCGTGAAAGCTCTGGATGAGCTTAACCTCCTGTCTCCTCGTGAAGCTCTGGAAGAGCTGTCTCTCTGGCAACCTGTCTCTGGCCTGCAGCTCTGGGAGAGTTGCATCACAGGAAACCAGTCTCAAGTCCGAAGCTCTAGGAGAGTCTAACCTGCTAATCTGCCCTGGTGAGCCAACACGAAGATTCCTACGTGGATGAACCTACGACTTCTATGTGGAGTTTCCCTGGAGGTTCCTACGTGGAATCAGTTTCTAGAATCCTGTGTGGATTTTCCCCGTTGTTCCCTACTAAGAGCTGGAAGCTCAGCCTGAAGAATCCTTCGTGTTTTCCCCTGTTGTTCTCTGCAGTGAGCTGGAAGCTCAGCCTGAAGAATCCTTCGTGTTTTCCCCTGTTGTTCTCTGCAGTGAGCTGGAAGCTCAAATCTAGGACTGCCATGCTAAGCCTGAAGCTAGATGCTTAGCCTCTCATGAACTCTGCTAAACAACAGTCTCCAGTCCCAGTCAAGACTCCAGTGAACCAGCCCCTGACCAATTCCAGTCCCAGTGCTTTAACCTTGTGTTCAGAACTTTAATAAACATTTGAACTTTTTCCCTCTCTCCTCCGTGTGTGTTCTGCATCTTGGGCTTGCCTCTATAACCCATCATGACAGGTTGTTGAATTGTTCAAAACGGAATCGTGATGTGTAATAGCAGGTTTATCCTAAAGGCTCTTTCTTACCTGTTGTGATCGCAGGGAGTAGTACGGGGAGAAAACGTGTACTGCAACAGAAAGTATATCACACAAAGTCAAGTAATAAAGTGAATGAAAAACCACTTGCCATACACTCTTAAAGGGGTCATAGAATGCAAAACCAAGTTTCCATTGTCATAGATGAAAAACGATAGTTCAATGGGTGAAATGGACGTACAGACAAGTTCAAACCCCATCGACACCTCCTTTCTCTGCAAATCTGACTTCTAAACTTAAAACCATAAAAAGGGCAAATTCAAACGAAGCACCGAATTGATGTCAATTTGGGGAAGTTGCCTTATTTGGTTGCCCCGACATTGACATGCAGACCAGCCCACTGGTTCACAGCCCAAGAACATGAATAGAGGTAGATGTAAAACACCTGTTTGGCTGACAGTTGGATTTACTTCTACAAGAATTACAAAGCAGGCTGTTTCTCTATTGAAAATTAGCCAGAACCACAGGCGTAAATGCAGTGTTCCAGGCTGCATGGAGGAAGGGGAAATTTCTTCTTCACATGTCTTCACAAGGATCCGAAGACTCGACAGGCATGGATTATTTTTGTCAATCTGAAGATCCCTGCAAAGTTTGATGCTCAGCTGTTCCTTTGCGCTAAGCATATTACGGAAGATAGCTTTCAAAATCTTGGACAGTTCAAAGCAAGATTGCTAAACTTCTTTTACTGAGACGACCGGACCCAACCCGGTGACGGTATGCTTCCCCCTGCCTGCCTTACTGTGCTTCTCCCCCGCCACTTGTTTATAATTTGGTAGTTACTTATTTAAATCCTGTTCTGTAACAGAGTGCAGATACAATTTGTAGTGAAAGTGGTTTCTCTGTTTATCGTCATAGACCTGGGTTTCAGCGGCTTCCTGGGCACCTTTTGCTCTGGTCACAAGACAAAGCTATCTGTCGCTGTCAAGAATGTCATTAGTAAGTAAAATGTAGCGCTTACAAAACTGACAAGAGAAGGCGCTGATTTTATTGAAGCATCAGACTTGCTCGCCATCAACCAAAACCTGATCTTAGCTGACTTATAAAGTCCTAGTTATAGTTTTTACGCCATGCTTTAAAAATCACTCACTAACAATTAGAAACAAAAAGACAAACAGGTAGAATTTACCTTCCTCCCACAGCAGTAGCCCAGGGACCGCATAGCATAATCGATCTCAAACTCAAACACCTCGGCCAGTTTGGTGCAGTACTTGTAGACCCGAGAGGTCTTTGGATTATACAGCCAGGCATTGTTGAACATCAGCCAGACGTCTTCGACATACTGCCATGGCTCCTTGTACTGCCCTGTGTCCAACTTTTTAAAAATGGTCGACAGATCCATGGGGTTCTTGATGATGTCGAAGTAGTCCTGGATTGGGATGGTTGTCCATGTTAGGTCAGGTTGAGTGGTCAAGCAAAAGGATAAAAAAAAACATTGACATAAGTTGGTGGCAGGAATCATCGTCATCATTGACACAGAAGAAGGCATTGTAGGCAACCGACAGGACCAGAGTAAGGAGAGAAGAGAGTGCAGGAGGACAGTATTGTTAAGGACTGTAAAGAAGAAGGTTCATATGCAAACAGAGAGACATGACAACTTCTGCCCTCCAGCTCTCGGGCTGATTTGAAGTGCACCCAACACTTCAAATCTACCCATCTACATCAGCCAGAGGACCAGTCTGCCCAGTTTACAGCTGGTAAAAATATTTCCAAAGATGCAAGAACATTTTACAAGATCATGCTGCAGCTGGAGCAGAACATGTCATTATAAATCTCTATCAATTGGTCATAAACAGTACATTTAAACAATTTGCTACACAGCTGAATGGATTCATTTCTGCTAAAACCTGAAAGCAAACAAAACTTCAATGATAAGCAACTGACCAGGGTGCAAAGCCATGAAATCAGAGCAACGTGAGTAGCAATGAGATGGCAGCATTCAGCCCAACAGTCTTGAGATGAAGCAAAGACATCAATGCCTGGAAGCTTCTTTAGATCTGGGAAACAATTATACTTGAAACCGATCTGATCCACCGGAGCTCTGGCAGCATGGTAAAGGTCATTGCTATACTAGCAGGTAAACATCCGCCACAGCTTTAAGTATTTTGTAGCATTTAAGAAAGTTATCTACCAACTTTGGCACTGAGCCTGGGATCTCTGCTGATCCTCCAGAGGTTACAAAGGTATCTTAATGCTTCTGACCAAGGAATCCTTGGCTGGTCCCACCATGAAGGCGGATGGAAATCTCTAAAAAAGATCAAATCTATGTATATGTTTTTACTTTCATTGTCAAAAGATAATGTAGTATATGACATCCATAAGATCATCTGTTAGGTGATCTTATGGATCATCTAGTTTGCATCATTCGCCACCATGTCTGAGGAAAATACTACCTTTATGGTAAACAACATAAGGGTTGAGTTTTTGTGGTATTGCATAATCTCTGACCTGAACACAGTAAATCCTGTACTGATGAGGATTAGAAAGCTTGAAAATGTTAATGAGGATGAAAGAGATGATGAAACTATGAAAAGCAGCAAAATAATAAAGAATGAAAAATAAAAGCATCTTGCCCAGGAACAGTAAGTCTTGATTCCAATTTGTTTGACTTCATTCCAGTCAATTACAATAATGTGTGCGGCAAACTGTAGATAACTGATTATTAAGATTTTTATTTTTTCCAGCATCTTTCAAGAAGAAAAATCTGTTTTTGAAACACATAAACCTAAATATAATAAATTTTACTTTAAGCATTCAGGACAAAAAAAAACAAAACAACAACAGCAACTTATTAGCAGCAAAAATAAATAAATACCTAATTGAACAATAAGGTAATTGTAGGAGGGAAAAATGTGCAATATAAACAAAGATTAAAGGTATGCTGGGATGGAGTGGAAGCTAAATGGCAGCCAGAGCAGCTCTTACCATGTTAGTTTTGTTAATAATTCAAATACATACAGGAATTCCCAGAAACTCTGGGTTCACAGGCGTACGGAAAGGAAGGCACTCAGGGTCCTGTTGGTACAAAGCCTCCAAGGTTGGCATCAAAGCCCCAAGCAGCTCCTCTTGGTCAAAAACTGGAGAAAAAAATATTATTTTCAAAAAGGCCATCTCCAATGCTCCAGGACAGTATAATACACATATAATAGAGGAACCGCTGAACCAGGGGTTAGAGCTACAGGCCTGCAATGTTTGGCTCCCACAAAAAAGCTGTGGAATAACTCTTAAAATTAATTTGTATATCCCTCCCCATCAGAGTTACAAGTTTTGAAACAGAAAAATACTGTTGTGCTTCTGAGAAACAACGACTGGGCTGCGTTAAGAGTTAAACAAATGAAGACAAGCAGAAAAGCAGCTTATTCCCTTTTAAATACAGTTATAATGGTCTGTAATGTCATGGGCCTACCTTACTTCAAAAGAAATTAGAAATTCTGGCATCATGAACTCTTTCAGATAAAAGCACAGTTTTAATAAATTATAAAGAGTTAATCTTTTTTAAAACAAAACCATTGATCAGCGGCCTGCGTTAAAATATTCTGATCCATTTTTGCCATTATGACAGTAAAGGTTCCTCTTCTTCTCTGATTTAAATGGTGAATTGCAACCAGTGTTTTAGGTGCATTTCATACAGGACATGTATGTCATGTTACATTATAAAACAAACAAAACAAAAAATTTAATAATTGGGATTAGACCTTTATCTTTTTGAATCATAAACAATGCTCTGCACCCTTTATTCTTTTATTAATACTCAATATTCCTTCCAGGTCCTCCTCCAAAGTCCTATCATGCCGGATACTCCTCTCAGAATCCAATTTAATACACCTCAGAATATTATGTTCTTCCTCCTCAGGGATGCTGCAGACATAACATTCAAAGATATAAATTTATTAAATAAAGAGTTGATTTTTATCCACTATGCCCCAATTTTAAGCGTGAGAAGACTAATTCTAATTTTTTACACTGTCATCTTTATTGATTTCTGCATTCTTCAGCAAGGTCCTCCTTTAGCATCAGTGTCCAGTCTCCCCATTGTCCTGCACCTTTTAGATGTGTTTCTGGTTCAACACACCTGAGTTAAACTTTCAGGTTATTAACAGGACTGAGGGATTGCAATGGAAACTAAGTAGGTAATTCTAAGCAAACCTCTGAATCTTCCAGCGCTGTGATGGGCGACTCCAGCCCTCATGTGCCGGTGTCCTGCAGCTTAAGGATATGTCCTTGGTCCGGCATACTAGAATCAAACAGCCGAATTACATCCTCAGGATTTAGGCTCTCCGGAATCCTGGTAATCATCTAACTATTTTATTCAGGTGTGTTGGAACAGAGACATATCTAAAAGGCTTCTTCAGGAATGAAGAAAGAGGCTGGTGGTGGTGGTAGTGTTTTTTTGGGGGGGATACTGGGATACATGGAAATGAGATTTTGGAAAAGATGGCCAAGTCAGCTAAACATTGTGGTAATACTAATAAGGAAACAAATTTTAGTAGATAAGAGATTAAAATCAAACAGAAACTAAAAACAAATTCTAAGAAAATGGGAAGATGTAAAAAGAGGATAATGAAATAACACAGACAGAGAAGGTGAAATGTAAAGTGGGCGGAGTAGGGAAGAAGCAGGAACTGTGAAGTTGTCATTTCTGCAAAATGTAACCAGACCCTACACCTTTAGAACTTTATCTCTCTTAATTTGCACCTCTTTATAACCATTGCTGTCTCTCTCCATTGATTATAGCCGCTCTGAGCATGTATCACCAGGGTATGTAAACAATAGCAGGATCCACCCACCTGAACAGAATGTGCTGATGACATCATCATAGTTTTACAAAGGCAGATTACTTGCTTCAGTACATTTTTGTAATTGAGTTCCTTGAATCATTCGATAAATCACGAAAGCCCTAATATGTTGTGAGAAATAGAAACTGAACAAACCCCTTGAGGTCGTTTTCCTCAACACTGACTCTCCCGGAGGGCCTTTACTGGACATGCTGGCCTGTGGCGTCTGCTTCTGGTCGCTCTGGTGTGTAAGATCTGACTTAGCCTGGCCTGTCTCTAAGGAGCTGGGGTCAGTCTGGTTCATGGTTCAGGCCAGGAGTGCTCGGCTGCCTAACTGACTGTGCTCCGAGTTACTGTAAAGCTGCACTCCCTGTTGACAGCAACAACATGGGGGAGGGAGCGGAAATGAATGATTTTACACAGCCAATTGGAGAGGAAGGGCAAGCATTCAGGAAGTTGTGTGTCGACTAGCGGAGGCACTGAGAAACTGAAACTAGGGGCAAAAACACATAGCCTATGAGATCTGTAAATGTGAAAGTGAAAAATGTAAATGGTTCATTTCATAAGGATAGCAGAGAATGTTTAGAAGATGTTAAAATAAATACATAAAAGACAGAAACTTAAGTTCTGCTATGAGTCACTCTAAAACTACACTTATGAAAGCAGAAGAAAACTAAAATTCCAGAAGAAACACCCACTGAGAAGAGAATACCCCATTTATATATGAAGGCTAGATGAGAAAAGACCCTGAACAACTTTAACAAACTCTTCCCTTACATACAAACTTCACAGCATAAAACCAAAGTACCTGATGCATTACAATAATTGCAGTAATCTGTTCTCCAAAGATTTTTGTTTGAGGATGTTATGTAGTTGTGTAACTTTATCATGTTATTTAAAAACTCTTGATTAAACAACTGCAAGTCAACTAAACTAATCAGGTACATAAATGAAAATCATTAAAATCTTTAATCAATAGAATGAGGAAATACTATCATTGTTTGGTATGAATGTTATGTTAAAGAACCAAATTTTATATTGAAGAGTTTGGAAAGAGATCAAATTAGCTTTTAAACGGAAATGTTCAAGCCAGTTCAAAATGCAAAACATGATTTGTTAAGATAATACTTCAGTAAATGAATTACCTTAATCAGAAATCAATAACCTTTTAGATAATTGATTCTTAACCTTCTCTGACTGTTCCTGAGGGAATATTTAAGAGAGGGCAAGGTTCAGCAAGGTTGTTTTAAGACAACTGACAAATGGCAAGACGTCAGGCATAACTAGATTTGTGTTCTCTTGGTATACTAAACAGTTGTAATGGTTACATACTGCATCTAATTATGTGTGAGTCCTACAAAGGTTAGTGAGCGGAGCCAAAAATGTTATTGAAGAATGGTTCAGATTGTGAACTTCACATAATCCAGCCAATCTTTTGTGGCTATTTGTATATGTTTCTCCTGCTTTTTCTCTGATCATTGCACTTGTACTCATCCTTATCGTCTCCCAATTCATACGGGACTAGGTTGCGGGGCAGCAGTCTTAGCAGAGACTCCCAGACATCCCTCTCCCTAATGTTGGGAGCTGGAGAAGTACCACCTTTCTCCAGCAGAGTCCGCCGTGGATCCTCCTGAGCCGAGCCTGCGACGCACCTGTGGCTCGTTCCATCATCAGAGGATCCACACTATAAAAGCTGTCTTCAGACCTTGCCTCGACGCCGCAGTGTTGAATCTCGTTGGTTAGCACCTGAGCCAAAGAACCCTCTGAGAAATCTAATTGTTCCTTGAGTCCTGCTAGGATTCTAATCCTTTGTGTCTCTGTTTCCAGGAAACCAGTTTTCTCCGTAAGCTCTGGATGAGCTTAGGCTGCCGAGCCTGCCCTCTGAGCCAAACCCGAAGACTCATCTCTGGATTCCCATGCAGCTCTGGATCAAGAGCTGGAAACCAATAACCAAGGTCTGCACCCTCATCAGAAGTAAGACGCTGAAGCAGTATTCGGACTCTGCTGAAACAAACCTTCTCTGGACCCAACAACTCCTCTCTCTAAGTTCAAACCGGAACCCTCAAGGTACAAGTCTGAACATCTCAAAACCAAACCCCATTGATCCCAAGCTAACTGCTCTGTTATCTACACAGACTCCAGTGAACCAGTCCCCAGGCCTGAACCAGTTCCAGTCATATTTCCATGTGCTTGTGACAATAAACTCTGTTAAACTTTTACTATTGTTTCCGTCTCCGTGGTGTTCTGCATAACTGGGTCTCCTCAGTGAACCCACCATGACACCTAAGACACCATCTACAACTCTGCTGGGGGAAGACCAAAGCACTCCTAGTCCCTCCATTATGTCCTGGGCCTCCTCTAGGTGCAATGCCTAGAACACCTCTCCAGGGAGGTGTCTTGGGGGCATCCAAAAAAGATATCCACACCACCTCAGGTGAATACCTTTGAAATGGAGGAGAAGCAGCTCTACACTGAGACCTTCCTGAATGACATAGCTCCTCACCAAATCTCTATAGGAGAGCTCAGCCACCTTGCAACCCGAAAGGGACAAGCCACCTTTTTCCGGTCGAAAAAACATGGCCTCAGACTTGCAGGAGCTGATTCTCCTCCCGGCTGCTTTACATTCTCCAGCAGAACCGAGTCATCCGCGAAACCAGGGGCGAGATCCCGAAACCAGACGCCCTCCAGTCCTTGGCTGCACCTAGAAATCCTTACCATAAAGGTTTTAAACATGACCTGTAAAGAGGAGTCCAACATGCACCAGGAACAGGTCTGACTTATAGTCGGCACTGCGAACGAAACTTCTGCTCCACTTGCACAGAGACCGTATGGCCCCTAGTAAAGGTCCACAAAGCCAATATGGATTGATTGGGCAAACTCCCATGAACCCTTGAGCACCTTGCAGAGGGTGTAGAGACGGTCACCTGTTCTATGCCTAGGACAAAAACCATACTTGACTATTAGCCAGACTCTCCTTTCCAGCACTCGGCATAGGCCTTAACGGGATGGTTGAAGAGTGTTACTTCCATACTGCTGAAACCAAAACCTCTGGTCCCCTTTCTTATGCAGAGGAGGCCAACTGTCTTTTTCCATGGGCTCTCCAACTCCTCTCAGGCCAGAGTTTTGGCCTCTGCAACCACCTGGGCAGCGGCACGCTTGGCCTCAGCATACCTGCTTGCTGGATCAGGAGTCATATAAGCCAACCAGGCTCAATAGGGTGGCTGCATCTACAATAGAGGCAGGAAACATGGCCATCCAGACTCAATGTCTCCAACCTCCCCCGGAATCTGGAAGCGCATCCAGCTCACCACCAGGTGCTAGTCAGTGGAGTGCTCCGCGCCTCTCTTTACCTGAGTATCAAAGACATGCGGCTGAAGATATGACTAAAAATCACCTACCTCTACCTTAGGGTGTTCTGTTGCCAGGTAGTGCACCCACTGGGGGGCAGCCTTGTGTAACTCCTCTGGCATATCACACATATGCCAAGCAGGGTCACAAGGGGTGCTGGTGCCTATCTCCAGCTGTGTACAGGCAAGAGGCGGGGTACACCCTGGACAAGTCACCAGTCCATCGCAGGGCAAAACAGAGACAAACAACCATTCACACACACTCACACCTAAGGAGAATTTAGAGAAGCCAATTAACCTAACAGTCATTCTTTGGACTGTGAGAGGAAGCCAGAGTACCCAGAGGGAACCTGTGTATACTTAGGGAGAACATGCAAACTCCATGCAGAAAGACCTTGGGCCAGAAATTGAACCCAGAACCTTCTTGCTGCAAGGCAGCACTGTGCCACTGAGCAGCCCTAATTATCCTTAATTTTTAAATCTTCCAGAATCTTTCTCTGTTGCTCTGTGCTTTAAGTAAAACAGTAAAATTACAGATTAGATGCTTAAAGCAGATCTGCTTCGCCTATTTAATGCTTTACAATGTGTTATGTTTAGCGGTGAATAAGTTACGACAAGCTTCAATTCAGGCTAAATAGTTCTATTTTTTGCTTCAATCAAACATTGTGGGGGATTTCTGCATATTGTGGCATGGTGAGAGGACACTTCAGGTAAGTTACTTTCATTTTTGAAAAACATGCTGTGTCGAAAGGGACAGACAAACCCCTGTTTTTCTTCCCTTTCAGTACCAATCTAAGACCTTGGCTGTTTTTTAATAAGAAACAGCCTGAAAAATACTTTGTTGTTTCATTAAAATTATTATTTTTTTATTTCAAGCAATCTGCTGGAGTAAAAACTATGAAGCAAAAGAGTCTTGAGAGACATAAAGTTGTATTCAAAATGGATGCTCTGCTTAATTCATGAATACGTTTCTGCTCTTTAATCAATATGGTGATTGTCCTTGAAGCGTGAAGAATCTCTTTTTAATGTGTTTTATATCCAATGTACTTCTTTCTTCCAGATCCTACGGTGTTTTTCTACTTTTAGTTTTGTTTAGCCAGGAACCGTAGAGACAGGGTCTTAGTAGGCAACTCCGGAAAGAAAAGTGTGTTTTCTGGTTACTTTTCTTTCAGTTAAATCAACCAGATCTTTCAAAGGTAAATCATTTTGAAACCTATTAGGTACAACAGCACAGGGAGTTAGTACATTTTTCAGAGTTTGATACGTCAGCTCTCGGTTTAAAGCCTGGCATTACAATTAATTAACAAGGAGTGATGCATCTGTCAGGTTTTTAGTAAAGATCTTTAGGATTTCTTTCTCTGAAGAGTGGTATTAGTAAAGAGGTTAGCCTTCTTCCTTATTTCGTCTTAAACTTGAACACTTTCCCAATGTTGAAAAAGTTAAACCAAAAGTTATTAATTATTCAGACAGATTTATGCTTAAAGATTTTTTTATTTATTTAAATGTTTTTTTTTTGACTGGAAGTAATGTTTTTTTGTTTTTGCTACATAAAGATTATATAAATGCTACAACCAAATTCATCTAAAGGCCTAAAATTGTGTTGACTCGATTGTATTAATTTTTCTTCTATTGCAAAAGCAAACAATTTCATCAATTAAAGAATTGGATAATGAATGTGAAACTGTTTTCATGTCTTTGTATGTCTGTAAAACATCTGTAAGTAGTTTTTTAAGTCACACTATGAAGAATTGAGCCAAAAATAATCCAAAGTGTAAAATCCATGCTTCAGTGAGATTTCCAGACCATCTGTGAACTACTGCGTTCGTCTTGCAACTCTAAACAACAAAATGGCAAAGCAATTGGCAAAATAAAAAAAAAAAAAATGGAGTTTTTCATTAAGTGTTTCTTATTTTTCGTATCTCAACACTGGGAACAGAAAGTTGAATTGGGGAGTGGTGGCCTAGTGGTTAGAGCATTGCCCTTGGGTCCTATAGGTTCTGAGTTCAACTCCCATAGACTGCCACGCTCTCTCCCTGAGCGAAACCCTTAACCCCAGACTGCTCTCTGGGCGTGGCACAGTGGCAGCTCACTGCTCCCCAAGGTTAAATGCAGAGGTAAATTCCTCCAGTGTGAGATCAATAAAGTCCAATTATTATTGAGTAATTAAACCTAAGAAGAGCAGGAAATCAGACGATAAGCTTAGACCAGAAACAACCTTTCAAAAACATTTAAACTCAAACCTATGCATGTATATTATTGAAGATTCATCTGTGCATTTGTCTTCAGCCCCTCCATCAATACCTTGTAGAACCAGATTTAGCGGCTTTTAGAGTGTCTCTACAATGGAGGACCAACTCTGAAATAATAAAAAAAATAAATGTCGTAATTAAATGATGGAATAAGAAATGTTTACAAACATATTTTCAATTCAGTTTATGTATATAGTTCATAAAGAAAAAAAGGATCCACTAAATGCACTGAACAGACAATTTAGTCAGATCATCCAATCAGATCTGTGAAATGTTTTCTATCAGTTTTTTTTTAATCTAAGGAAAAACAGTTGATTGCATTGAGTCATTGATTTTGCAGGGTACACACTTCTTAGATGAGCAGGTGGCACCTATAGACATTTGTTCTCTTTCTTCTGTTGCCATGAAGAAAGAGTTTAACCAAAAAAGCAACACTCTCAATTTACTGGTCGTTCTATGTTCCCATCCTCACCTATGGTCAAGAAATCTGGAACATGGGCAAAAAAACAAGATCCCAGATACAAGCGACGGAAATTAGATTTCTCAGCAGAGTGGTATGGAGACTACTTAGAGCCAGGGTGACGAGTTCAGTCATACAAGAGAAGCTTCTCCTCCACAGGAGGTGACTCAGACATCTGCTCCATGACCTGAAGGATGAAGGGACAGCCCAGGGCATGGTGGAGGGACTATGGCCCCCAGCTGGCCCTGGAGGACCTTGGGCTTTCCCCCAGAGAAGCTGAAGCTGAAATACGATGAGTAAAAGTAGGATAATTGTAGTAATCCAGGTCCTCAAATCATTCGATCAATAATGACAGCCCTAATATGCTGTGAGGAATGAAAACTGCTAACCGTTTGGAATCAATTTCCTCAACACCAGCTGACCTAGAAGGGCTTGTTTTGGCACAGCGGCCTGTACTGCTGTGGTGTCTGATTGCCATGGTCTTTAAGAACTAAGCTCATATGCTGTCTCTTCGGAGCACGGTTCAGTCTGGTTAATGGTTTAGACTCTGAGTGCTGGACTGCCTGCCTGACTGCACTCCTCCTTAACGTCTCCATTGACTGGAGTGATATGGGAATGGGTGTGGAAATACAGGAAGTTAGAGTTATGCACATTTCTTGAAATGATTTGGTCTGGATGAGGCACAGTGTAAAGCTGAGAGGAGGGGCAAAAAACCCCCAGAAATGTTTGAGAGAAATAAAGAGCTGATGAGATTTGTAAATGTGACAGAGGAGGATCATATGGTTTGATTAGATCAGATTTACTTTTTTTTAGAGTGATGGATGCATCAGAGTAAAAAGAGAAGGAGGTAAAGTGGAGCATCCACCATGCTTAGTGTTTACTGTACAAGCCTGTGATGCAGCATTATGATGTCGGATTGCTACAATTAGTCAGGTCTAGGCTCAGCATCAATGTGTGCACAAAGAATGAGGTCAACTGACTTCCTGAATTCGCTGAATGAGCAAGTTATTCTTTTGCTTCACATGGTAGTAATGAAACCCTAAACTTGTCACTAAAATTAAAACAGAGGCCCCTACAAACAAAACTAGGGACACAAAGTTTACTTATATTATATTATGTCAAGTTGTTCAAGTGTTCCTTCTGAAAATAACATCAGACCCATCTTTTTAGCATGTTGTGTTTCTGGTACAGAATACAGTTCAGTAGAGTTCTGTTGGGTGTTATGTTCCTCTGTTGTTCTGTTCCTGTTATTATCCTGAACAGTTGCATTGTTGACATACTGCATCTCAGTACGGCTCCCTTCATATAAAACACAAGTAACTCCTGCAAAGGAAAGTGAGAGGAACCAAAAATGTCATAGGACAGTGTTTAACATAAAAAAAACCTTTATGTTTCTGTTTAGTCAGTCTTTTTTTTAATCTATTTTTAAAACCGATGATTGTCCGAGGGCTCGTGGTGCCGGTGTACAGCAGCCTCCCTTCTGTAAGTGAAATTGTGTAAATCTAGCTTCAGTGTGTGCATTAATGCGTGAATGACTGGATGGCGTGTGAAGCACTTTGGTCAAATCTCCAGACTTATAAAACTGCTATACAAGTACAGACCATTTACAAAAACTTTCCCACTATTTTTTCATGTTAAAATGTTAATGATCTCTGTTGTCCTTTTGCTTTGTGCTTTTACCTTACAGTAAAATTACAGATAAGACACTTAAAGCAGATTTGCATCATCTAGTTGATGGTGCTACAGTATGTGTATCTTTGAACATGTAAAAAAAAAAGGGAACATGCTTCATTTCAGGCCAGACAGTTCTGTTTTTTTTGTTTTTTTTTGCGGTCTTACTTTTAAAGCAAGGCCTTGTGCCTTGTGTGGGGAGCTTCAGGAGTACGGAGTCGCCGGCCCTTTACTAAAGGCCACCCGCTCCCTACAATGGAGCAGGTTCTTGAGTTGGAATAGGTGGCTTGTCCACTTCAGGCTTTAGGGGAGTTCCTGCCTCAAGTGAAAGAGTTCAAGTTTCTTGGGGTCCTGTTCAGGAATAGGGGGAGGATGGAGCGGGAGATCGATAGATGGATCGCTGCAGCTGCTACTATAATGCAGACGCTGCACCAGTCTGTCATGGTGAACTGAGAGCTGAGTGAAAAGGCAAAGCTCAGATTTACCGGTAGGTCTACATTCCTACCCTCACCTATGAACATGAAATATGGATCATGACCGAAAAAACTAATTCCAGGATAGAAGTGTCTAAGATTAGTTTCTCTGCAGGGTGGATGGACTCTCCCTTACAGATAGGGTAAGGAACTTGGTCATTCTGGAGCAGCTTGGAATAGAGCCGCTTCTCCTAATTTAAAAGAGTCAGATGAAGTGGTTCCGACATCTTTTTCGGATGCCCCCTGGGTGGCACACTCGAGTGGTGTTCCAGGCATGTCCCACCAGAAGGAGGCCCAGGTGACAACCCAGGACACGCTGAAGGGACTATATCTGGGCTGTCCTGGGAGCGCCTTGGGCAGGTGTCTGCTCAAAGAGAAGTCTGGGTGACTGTTGAGACTGCTGCCCCCACGACCCGATGAAGTAGGGACGACGAGTACGAGCACTTTTACAAACAGTATAACGTCAGCAACAGGTTACTTCTGGATATTCTATCATAATGAGAGAAAATGTTACATAGTTTATTTTCATTTAAAAAGGTTATCAAAACCACATTTATTTTCACTTTCATAAAACAGTTGTGACACTTTAAGTACAATTATTTTTTCTCAACAGTTTTTAACTTCAATGGGAAACAGACTGAAACTTACCTTAATACTCTGTTCTATTTTAATGTTTATTTTCTATTATTTGCGAACCACTGGAGTAAATAATAAGAAACAAAAGAGCATTGAGACTGTCACAGATTTGTATCCAAACTGTTTGCTCTTTCATTGCAAATGATGGTGATGGTACTTGAAGTGTGAAGAGCCTCTTCTCACTCCACATTTTCACATTCTAATTCTTCTTTTCTTCTAGATCACATGATGTCCTGTATCTTTCACTTCTCATTTTCAGTGAAACCCTGCTAAGAGAGATGAGAAAATAACTAAAACCTGATGTCCTGCCAAGTTCTTATTCTATTTATATTGCTTTTTCTAATTACTTCTCTTTTAGTTGTTGACCTATGAACTACTCATTAATCAAACAGGTCAATAAACTCACAGGATCAGTGGGTAACAGACAACTTAGGATAAGAAAGTGTGCTCTCTGGCTGTTTTTCCTTTAGATATATAAGATTAAGGTTTAATATATTCTCTTTTTTAATGTTTTTCTGACTGTAAGTATTTTTAAGGCTTTTTGTTGCAGCAGAGCCCAAATCCTTACTGAAATTTGATGGAGAATATGGAGGGAACAGAGGTGGGTAGTAACTAGTTACATTTTCTCAGTTGTAGTTACTTTAGTAACTTTTTGACAAAGATGTACTTTTAGGAGTAGTTGTACTGCTCCATACCTTTTACTTGAGTGATACTTTTACAAAAATATCACCACTCTTACTTGAGTAAAATGTTTGGTTACTCCATCCAGTGTTCATTATACATTCAATCTATAATGATGTTAAGGAAAGCTCTGTGTTTAAACCTTGAAGCTTTCTGTCTAAGGTTCTTTTCCTGAGAAGAGATCAATCGGGACAAACTCTTTAAATAATACTTCATAATGTCAGTGTTTTAAATAACCCTGAGACAGGGCAACAGATTTTGATTGGAATTGTAATCTTACTCAGATCAGAATCACAGTTAAAGAAGCATTTTATACAACTCCAGTATGCCACTGTCAAGTTGGGCGAAGGTTTGACAGGACCCAAATGCAGACACTGAAGCTGAAGGTGGTTTCTTGCTGATTTATTTATACAAAAGGCAACAGAAGCAAATAATCCAAAAACATAAATCCTAAGAATACACGAGAATACAGAAAAACCAGGAAAACTAACTAGAAGGGGATGAAATGACAACAAACCAGCAAACAACGGCTGAGCAGGAGGTGCATATATGGGAGAGAGAAGTAAAGACCAGGGTAGAGGAGTCTAGAAGGGAGCTAGGAAAAAGGAGACTGACACAGAAAACAGAGGGCAAACAAGAAATACCTAAGAATTAAAAATAGCTAGAATAACACAAAATGGAAATAAAACAAAAGAAAACCCAAAGATAAAACTTAAACAGAACTGTAACCATGACAGCCACATCAACACATAATCCAAGTGTGTAAGTGAGGAGACCTGCATCGCTCTACCCTTATCAAAAATATTACACCATGTTTTTAGATCAAGGTCTCAGCTCCTATTCCATCCCAAATCTTTGCCGCGTACAGAATGAAGATGACTTTTTATCCTGACAGAGGAACTGTCCTGATTAGATAAACTACTTGGGAAAACATTAGTTCTGACTCACATCAGACAGGTATTATCACACATCATAATCCTAGCTTTTTTTCTTTCTGTTTTTTTTTTCCAGAACAAAATTAGTTTTCTTTTTTTTGTTCACGGGCTTAGTCAAACCTACCCTGACATTTGGAGGTGATGATAATATACAATAAGGAGTAAATACCGGTATTATCACTGGAGGTACTGGTTTCAAAAGTTTTATTTGAAAAAAAATTTTGGTTTGGAAATGTTTTTCCTCTGTCTGGAAATTTTACTTTTTAATTAATTTGCTTGTTTTATTAAATTATTTTAAATGTCAGATATAATAATTAGTGATGCAGTACTGGAGAACCATTATTACCGAATATTTTTTTACTCTTGAATAGAACTATGATCAATATCAATAGTACTTTTCTTACCGTAATAGAGTGATTTTTGAGTATTCTTTTTTTTTTTTTTTTTACAGTGTCCTGTCTGGCAAGGTGGCAATAAGAATAATTGTCTTGATGCCAAAAGGAGCCCAACAGATTTTACTTTCACAAGTGTAGCGGTATGGCAATTGCCATAC